>NC_142066.1:70694217-70997248 GCF_059756535.1 Pantherophis guttatus | reverse complement strand
ATTAAACCTTACCAAACATAAAATCAATCTGATTACCCAGACAGAAATCGCACAGAAAATCAAATTAGCAAAGCAGAAACATTTTGAGCATGCAAACAAAACGGGGCGCTGGTTAGCGTATAAATTGAAAAAAGCAAAAGAAAGAAGAACAATATTTCAATTGCAGGACGAAACAGGACAAATATACCATAACAACCTAGACAAAAAACGTATAGTCAAAGATTTTTTTCAAAACCTTTACAAGAAAGAAGAGATTCGGGATGAAGACATTAAGGAATACTTATGTAAAACAAACATTACAAAATTAGAGGAGTCCCACAGAAAAGCATTAAATAGACCAATTACGATGTCTGAGCTGGTGGAAGCAAGGAAAAAGCAAAAAAACAACAAGGTCCCAGGCCCGGATGGAATACCAACGGAGTTTTATAAAAACTGTCAAAACGCAATCGATGAACTGTTACTCCAAGTCCTCAATGATGCACTGTTAGAAGCAGAAATTCCCAAATCCTGGACTGAAACCATTATTACACTCATCCCTAAAGAAGACACAGACCCTACACAAGTTAAAAATTACAGGCCGATCTCACTGCTCAATGTAGATTATAAACTCTTCATGTTGGTTATAACGCAAAGACTGAAAACAATTATTCATAAATACATACATACAGATCAGAACGGTTTTGTTCCAAGAAGACAGATCAAAAACAACATAAGAACAATTATCAACGTCTTGGAATATTACGAGAAAAGAATCGACAAACAAGTAGCCTTAATCTTCTTAGACGCACAAAAGGCCTTTGATAATCTAAATTGGAACTTCCTCATATTGCAACTAGAAACTATGGACTTTGGTGCTAAATTTTTACATATGATTAGAAGAGTATATTCCCTCCAAACGGCCAAAATTATGATTAATGGAGATATGACTGAAAATCTGGATATACAAAAGGGTGTGAGACAGGGCTGCCCTTTATCCCCACTATTGTTCATAATTTCATTGGAAATATTACTAAATGAAGTCAGGAAAGATGCCGAAATAAAAGGTTTGAGAACACGGAAAGAAGAGTACAAATTGCAAGCCTTCGCTGACGACGTGGTATTTATAATGGAGCAACCGGAAATAACAGGAACCAAACTTCTAGCGAAGATAGAGGAATATGGAAGAGTCGCAGGGCTTAAAATTAACAAACAAAAAACTAAAATATTAACAAAGAATTTGACAAAGGTACAAGAGACAATACTAGAAGACAAATTAGGAATACAAATTGTAAAGAGAATAAAATATCTAGGAATCTGGCTTACTGCTAAAGCAATAACAATTAGAGAAGACAATTATAATAAATTAATGAAACAAATTAGAAAAGACCTGGAAATGTGGAACAAATTACAACTGTCATTCCTAGGGAAAATTGCATCCATAAAAATGAATATACTGCCTAGATTACTCTACCTCTTTCAAGTAACCCCAATCTGGCCAGGAAAGAACTTTTTTAAGGACCTTAATAAAATAATAACAAAATTTATTTGGAATGGGAAAAGGGCTAGAATCAAAATAAAAAGTATGCAAGATATTCGGGAAAAAGGAGGTTTAGGCCTACCGGACTGGGAGTTATACTATAAAGCAGCGTCATTGAACTGGATAAGGGACTGGATAGACCTTAAGAATAAAAGAATGCTATCACTAGAGGGCTTTGAATTACAACGCGGATGGCACGCCTTTCTGTGGGAGGGAAAGGACAAGCATCACAGATACTTTCAGCAACACATTATCAGAGAATCATTGTACAAATCATGGCAAGAGATTAGGAAACATTATACTAAGATCCCACGATGGCTATCGACAATGGAAGCACTAATATATCCCAACGCCATGGATATAGAGAAAATGAGGACCTACAAAGAATTACTGAACAGTGAAGGAGAATTACAAACAAGACAAGAATTACAAAATCAGGGTATAGACATTGATTGGTGGCCATATATGCAAATAGAATCAAGATATAAAACTGATCGGGCACAATTTGGATTTCAAAATGAACCAAATGAATTGGATAAAATATTACAAAGTACAGATGAGAAAATGATTACCAAAATTTATAAGTACCTATTAAAATACAAATTAGAAGAGGAGGTTGTCAAAGAGAATATGATAATATGGGCCAAAAATATAGGACATACTATTGAATTGGATAAGTGGGAGAACTTGTGGAAGATAAATTACAAGATGACATTGTCTATACCCTATAAGGAAAACCTTTACAAAATGTTCTACCGATGGCACCTCCCACCGGCACACCTAGCCAAGATGTTCCCAAATACATCTCCGATGTGCTGGAAATGTAAATCACAGAAAGGGACATATTATCATCTCTGGTGGCTATGCCAAAGGGCAAAACAATACTGGCAACAAATTAAAACAATGATTGAAGAAATCACGAAACAAAAACTGGAAATGAGGCCGGAAACCTTTTTATTGGGAATAATCACAACACAATATACCAAAGAAATAAAATATTTGATCATCCATATCCTCACAGCAGCACGTATACTCTTTGCCCAACATTGGAAATCTGAACAGTTACCCACAGAAGACAAAATAATAGCTAAAATTACAGAATGTGCAGAATTGGATAAGCTCACAAAAGAAATACAGGAGAAAGATGATACTGATTACTATTTAATATGGCAAAGATGGTACAACTGGCTGGAGGCAAAAATAGGAATATAAAGATGATTTTCGAGTACTCAATAGAAATGCATAGAAGTAAATAAGGAGTCAATTATATATGTACATATATAACTAAGTAAATAGGTGACTGTAAATATTGATACAAATAGAAGTATGAAAAATAACCCACCGTTGTAATATCTTCTAAGAGTCAGTCAGTGGACTGAATTGATGTGTGTTCGTTTTGTATGTTGTTTCAATGTATCTATGTTGGTTTTGTTTTTTTCTTTTTATTATTAATAAAAACTATTAAAAAAAATAAAAAAAAATAAAAGCTGTTTTTTATCCCCAAGGAGAGGATAAAAACCAGCAAACTAATGTGCTGAAGCTGACCAGACTAAGGATGCTAGCCAGATGAATACCTGGTAGGCAGATTTTCTTTCATATTTTCCTCCCCAAAAACTAAGCTGTGTCTTATACTCCAGTGCGTCTTAAATTCCAAAAAATACAATATCTATCTATCTATCTATCTATCTATCTATCTATCTATCTATCTATCTATCATCTATTTAGCATCTTTCAAGAAGACCATGATTTTTATGCAGGACAATGCTCCATCACATGCATCCAAGTACTCCACTGTGTGGCTAGCCAATAAAGGCCTTAAAGATGACAGAATAATGACATGGCTCGTTCCTCACCTGTTCTAAACCCTATTGAGGACTTGTGAGCCCTTCTTAAGTGGGAGATTTATGGTAAAGGAAAACAGTACAACAGTAGCAACTTGTGATAAACTCCAAGACAGTTTAAAAGTGAGGTTGAAAAGTAATCGTCTATAGATATTGTTTTTCTTTGTGCAGTATTTTTAGGCAGATCACTTTTGTAAAGAAAGCAACAGACAGTTATAATTCACTTTAAAGTAGAGATATGATTATAGAATACTTGATAAAACCTTTAGAACATGATCTAAGGATAAGATTAATAACTGGAGAAACAACCTCTCCCTTGCTCCTAGCCATCTATATTAGCATCATTCAGGTATTAATGCTGCCAGGGGACATATTGAATGAATAGTTCTCAATGACAGGGAAGTTAAGTATCAGAGAACTATTTCTTTATAATATTACTAAAACCTTGAAACGTTGGTTCCCAGCCTCCCATCTTTCTGCTATAAAAAGAGAGGGAAAATAACAGAGTTGGTAGGGACCATTTCAGACAAATGGCTGCCAATCTCTTCTTAAAGACCTCCAGTGATGAACAACTTCTGAAGGCAAGTCATTTCACTGGTTGATTGTTCTCATTGGTAGAAATTTTCTCCTTATTTCTAGGCTGGTTATCCCCTTCTTTAGTTTCTATCCGTTGCTTCGTGCCCTACCTTTAGGTGCTTTGGAGACTAAATTGACCTCTTAGATATTGGAAGATTGCTAACATGTCACCCCCAATCCTTCTTCTCAATAAATTAGATATACCCAATATCTTTTTTAATATCATGGTTACCAAAACTGGATACAATATTCCAAGTGTGGTATTACCAAGGCATTATAAACCTGTACTAACACTTCATGTGATCTTGATTCTATCCCCCTGTCAATGGAGCCTATGATTGAATTGGGTTAGAATATTTTAAGTGGTTAGACGTCCTGGATCCTTCTCACGGTTGAGCCAGATGCACCTATTATATACCCGTGAATGTGGTTTTTTCTTGCCTAAGTCTCATCACCGAATTGCATTTTGTTGAATAAGACCCAATGTTCAAGTCTTCAAGATCTTTCTGGAGTGTTGGCTACTCTTGCCATCTTGGTGTCATCTGCAAATTTGATGACTTCTTTCCCCTAATCTGAATTGTTTGTGAAGATACTGAAGAGAACCAGGCCTAAGAACCACTGAAAGCTTCCCTCCATGTAAAAGGAAAGTTCCATTAAGGACTATATTTTGAGTGCAGTTGATAATCCAGTTACTAATCCATCTGGTGGTGAGCTGTCTAACCCACATTTTCTCCTAACTTATCAACATTGGAGTGGATTCTGGTATACTGGAAGCAATAGTCAATAAATTGATATTTTGTGATTGACCACAGTTATAAACAGCATTTAATTTGAACTACAAGGATCATATGTTAATAATTTTCTGAGAATGACCTTTACATGCTCTCAAAATATTCTACAGGCCAAAAATGGTTTTTGTTTTTGTTTTTGTTTTTTTGTTTTGTTTTTATTGGATTTATATACCACCCTATTCCTGAAGGACTCAGGGCGGTGAACAGCCACAGAATAAAACACATAAATACAAAAAGTTGGAGCCTCCGAGTGCTCCTAAAGGGGAGCCCCATGTAGAGAGCATTACAATAGTCCAGATGGGAAGTGACAAGGGCATGAGTGACTGTGCGTAGGGAGTCCTGATCTAGAAAAGGACGCAACTGGCGAATCAGGTGAACCTGATGAAAAATCCTCCCGGTCACGGCTATCAAATGCTCTTCTAAAGACAGCCGTGAATCCAGGAGGACGCCCAAGTTGTGAGCCCTTTCCGTGGGGGCCAATGATTCGCCCCCAATAGTCAGCGATGGCACCAGCTGACTATATCGGGACGTCGGAAACCACAGCCACTCGGTCTTGGATGGGTTGGATGGGTTTTTCCCTTTTCTGGTCTCATTCTGTTTCCTACAATATCTGTAGCAGTTACTTTTTCTGTTCATTACTTACAGAACTATGCTTTCATTTTCCTAGAGTTATTTTTAAGTCAGCTTTATTAAGTTGCTCCATGAAGTGTTCTATTATCAGTGCTAGTTTTAGATTTATAACTAGTGAAGGCAGCAATTCACAAACTCATTATAACCCTCGTCAGTGCAGGAATAAGTTAACTGTGATTTATATCTTCTTGAACTCAGATGAGAATGTACATATACACCTCATTTTGCATTGTTTATTTCTGAAAGTAGATGAAATACGTGTTACCTTGGCATGAAAATATCTGGTATTCAAATGTTTTTCCAATTTATTTATTTATTTCGATTATAGGACTGCCCAGCTGAACACTGACTTTCAATGCCATGCAATTTTTTTTAAAAAACCATGACAATAAACTCCAAATAGATATGCTTTGATTTTTACCAGACATTACAGGAAGAAGGGGGAAATTTTCAAGAACTTTTTAATTTAGTTTAGAACAGGGGTGTCAAACTCAAGGCCCATGAGCCAGATTTGACCCACAGGATGCTTAGATCTGGCTGACAGGGCTGCTCTGGAAACAGCAAAGGATTGGCCCATGGTGTCTCTGCCAGCGAAAAGGAGCTCAGGAGAGCTGTGTGCAACCCTCCCAGGCTCTGTTTTTGGCTGCAATGGTCTCCTGCAGCCTTCTGTCAGCAAAAAACAGAGCAGCCGGGCTCCATTTTCACTGGCAGAGGGCTGCAGGAGGCTGTCCCGGCTGAAAATGGGGCCGGGGGGTGGTCACATGCGGCCTCCTGTGCTCCATTTTTTGCTAACAGAGGGCTCAGTGATGCTCAGTGAGAATGCTTGCAACACAAGGGAATAACAATCTTAATTGAAGACATCTGACTGCGGTCTGATTAAAGAGGCAATTCTGAGTCCTGCTTCTCTGTTGGAAAACACTGTCTGATCTCATATATACCCCTGAAACTCTGGACTGGCTTAAAAAACTGGTTGGGCTCTTAAATTTCAGACTGGCTTTTGATTTTTTATTTTTTTTATGTATTCCTGTTGAAAATGAAACTAGTCAGGCAGGCTTTCTTTCCAAGAGATTCTGTTTTTTGTTTTGTTTTGATTTATATTCCTTTTCTTATCTGCCATTTATCTAATCAGCCT
The DNA here is from genome assembly GCF_059756535.1 of Pantherophis guttatus. Taxonomy (NCBI): domain Eukaryota; kingdom Metazoa; phylum Chordata; class Lepidosauria; order Squamata; family Colubridae; genus Pantherophis; species Pantherophis guttatus. The sequence continues at coordinate 70,990,762 of NC_142066.1, read as the reverse complement.
TAATTAATTGCTGTTCTCACCTCACGTGTGTATGAGTTTGAAATCTGAAACAAGACACTGGTGTTCAAAGAACCATGAACCTTTTAACCACTCAGTCTTGTCAGGACTGAGTCGATTTGTTCCTATTCAGACTCCACAGTTTCAAGGTACAAAACTTCAGTTCTTACTTGATTGATCAAGAGCTAAAATTCTTAGATCAACCAAGTTATATTGGTAATATTTAATTCCATGTTGTTTGGCTTCACACAGTGGTTTTACATATGATTACATATCATTAATCCCCAAGGCATCCCATAGATAAAAGGCTTCAGATTCAACTTTCTACCTGTCAATACTGAGTGGAACCTGACATAGAAAGGAGAATAATCACAACATTGTGCCTCATGCTGCCAAGCCTTAAAGCTAGTGCAGAATATTAATATGATTTATATTCAAAGCTGCTGAGAGATCAAGGAGAACCAAGACAATTGCACTATCTCTATCCTGGCTCTTCCAGATATTACTGAAATCTATAATCAATGCTGCCTCCATATTGTGTAGTCTAAAATCTGATTGCAACAGGTTTAGAGAAACTGCTTGGCCATGTGGAGAATCGAACAAATTTTGCAGCAGCATAGAAAATTCTCTTTTAGTTACAAGAACATTGTCTCAATGGAATGATATGAAAGCTACTATTTGTAGTTTCTTTCTTAGTTTACAAGCTTTCTGGTTAGTTTGGAAGAAACAAACAGAATTTTTGGGCTCTTGGACTTTTATGCTGCTTGACAAATATGGGATTGCCTGTCACATATAAATACCTGGCCTCATGCCCATGCCAGGGGGCAGGAAGCTGAGGAGATCAACCGCCAAGGTCCATCCTAACCCATTGACCGCTCCTTACCTTAGCTCCGCCCACAGGTACTTAAGGTCCAGCCATGCGGTCCAGTTCCAGTTCCAGTACAGCACATGTAAGGAAGAGATATGTTATGAATAAAGACTTTCTAATTAAATGAATACTTGTGTGATGGAGTTATTGGGCTCGATCCTTGAACACCTTTAACATTGCCCAAACAGTCATGAAATGAGCGCAAATTTCTGCTTTTAGGGTCCTACAATTATAGAACTTGCAACAAAGCCAACAATCTATTTATTCCATTCCAAAGATTTCTAACTTTCTGTTTCCCAAATCAAACTTTTGTCAAAACACAAAGAATTCATTTTGCTCTCAACTGATCTCTATAAAAAAAGATTCTTGTTTTACAATACAGTGTCATTAGTAAACTTACTTTCTTCTTCTGCAGTCTGATTCAATTCATTTTATCTGGATAGAAAAAAAAAGAATAGAATGAGAATGAAAAGTGCTTTGGGTTCTGATAAGAAGACAAAATGAAAAATGGCACTGGAACTCAACTCTTTATTTTTTTGTCAAGAATGAAAAGTTTTCTATACTAATTACCTTGCTTCATTTCTCTTTTCACTCATCATTTCAAGTCAACAAATTATGTATGTCTCAATAGTATTACATTTTTCTAATAGAGCACTACGAAGAATAAATTCAGATAATTTATCATGTCTTGAGGGCATCTAACAAAAAGAGATAAAACTACATAAAAAATAAAGATACCCTTAAATTGAAATGATTCCTGTGACTTGTATCCATACCATTTTATTGGATGGAAATGGTTTGTCTTTTTTTTCTACTGTGATATATCTGTAACTTTCCAGTCTAACCAATAACTTGAAATTCTCAGCCACTCCTCCTTTGAAATGCTTACCAAGTCTGAACTTACTCAACTTCTGAGATAAGTCAAAGATATTTGCTGGAATGAAAAGTGACCCAATCAGTCATACATAACAAGAACAACATCTGTGTTGGACAACGTCTTCTGTTAGTTTGAAATGAAATATCATCAGTCACAAGCAGGGCGAAAATACTGTGGAGATCATGACCAAGAGCCCAGCAGCTGGAAGGGACTGGATTTGTCAATACAAATTTAAATTACACTTCATTAAGCATCAACAACTTTCTACATGCCAGGGTAATGGTGGACATCTTGTATCTACTAGGAAAGCATATTAGATAATGAAAGGATGTAGCTCACAAAGACTGGGGACAAATAGAATATAGATTAATAGAGTGGGAAGGTAATTCAGTGGTCTTCTAGCCTTCTAGTATATATTATGAATTATATAATTATTGTTTCATGTTGTATTATGATGAATAAGTATTTAAAATTATAATTTAAGTAAAAGCAATTATTTTAGTGCATGTATCTTTTTAAAGTTTTTGTTTCATTCAGTTAGTTTTTGATTGTTGACCATGTCTCGGTATCATATGTTTGTAATGGTTTTTCACAAGCATCAACAAAATAATGCAGTCAGCTCTGACTTCTGAACCAGCATGATTTTTGGGGGGGGGGGAATATTTAATTATTTCCATTAATCAGTTAACTGGTCACATTTTTCTTCTAAGGTGCATGCATCACATATATGTTCCCTATTTATACTAAGGATCTTTCTTTCTTTCTTTCTTTCTTTCTTTCTTTCTTTCTTTCTTTCTTTCTTTCTTTCTTTTTTGTCTCTCTCTTTCTCTCCTTCCTTCCTTCCTTCCTTCCTTCCTTCCTTCCTTCCTTCCTTTCAATTTATTTGCCATTCATCACTCTGTGGGGATATTCTGGGAGGCTTACAACAGTAAAACAGGAAACAAATGATAAAAAATGTAAACATAACAATAACAAAACAATGTTAAAAATAAACAATGGAAATACAATAATATGAATTAAAAGATGTGAAAGAGGGGGAGTAGGAGATGCAGGCAGGGAGGTAGAGTCAGCGAATTAGTCCAGTAGTCATCTCCAGTGTGGTCATCACCTATTGAGTCCCCAAGGCCAATCAGCAGAGCCAGGTTCAGGACCTTGGGAAATGATGTGGGGGTGCAGATCTCACTATCAGCCACTATCAGCCATCTGTTGCTCCACTTCCTTAACTATAATTTTTTCCCCTCTTTGATCTCCCACACAATGCAAGTCTTTCTGCAACACACACTTACATATCATATTCTGGTACTATCAGTGTTTTCCTTTGATAATGTGTTAAGTACTCTTCAGCCTGGCTTAAAAGTTCCAGGGGAGAAAACAAAAGGAAAGACAAATTCCTGCTGGTTACTGGAACATGATTTAAGGCAGGGATCTTCCTGAGCACAGAAAGGGGAAAGATAACTTTTTATCCTGATCCTTTATTCTAGCATAGTAGATTTTACAGCGTGCTAAAACTTTGCCATAATGGACTTCACATAAACAGATTTCTGTGCTGTACTTATGTCATTGCACAAATTATGAAAATGACCTAATTTGCCTCAATTTAATAATTTGCAGAAAGATATCATTACATAAATGACATTATTGTGCAAATGAAGTAAATAATGCAAATGACATAATGATAACAGGATGATGTTATCATATAAATGATGTAAATCAACACAGATATATATTTTTTATTTTATGGGGAATAATGAACTCCCTGTTCCCTCAACTAGCCCATTAAATCAAAATTTCATTCTCATATATCAGTATTGAAAAAATACTCAATGAATTGAAATTTTTAAAAATGATCAAAAGCATACCCAAAAGATGTTTGCTCTTCCTTATGACTAATAATCCAAGCAACATGTATTTTAATTAGCTTTTGTTTTACATTGAAGTAGCTGCCTCATTTTTCAGAAATATAGCAGGAGGACTTTTCAAATGTGCAGGAAAAGTCTACATAAAAGACACCAGTATTATTAGAAAAGTTAAATATTGATTCTGTTATTTGAGACAAAACGCTTATCACTAAAAATATCAATTATATATCAAAAAATAATTAGGGCCCACTGGATGCATTGGGATAAGGAGTAATGAGAATTTACAGTGTGCTTTCAAGTGGGAAAAATATTGTCCCTGTAATAGATTAGAAACCAATGATAGATGAAGAATATATCACTTAAGGAAACAACAGCTAAGAGTTGGAGAACCAAGAGTAAAATATTCTGTAGTTGCTTTATTGAGTTATCAATGTTAGTTAATGAACTAATTATGAGTTATTGTTGCCTCCTATGATATTTTGAAAATTGGTGATCTACTGGTCTTTGCAGCCAGCAGCCTGAAAGAAATTTGAATTTTATGGGGAGGGCAGTTAGCGACAAAACTACAACTGGATCCATCAGGACTGAAATTTAGGAAATAACATGTGTCTCTGCATAGAACTTAAAGATCCAAGGCCAGGAATAAATTTATTCTGGCAAACAATGAGTTCTTTTTGCTACCAATGAATACCTGTGAATGTAAACAGGCATGTGCAAGACATCCATATCCTTCAGAATATTGTCCAATGACATCACTGAAATACTTGGCTTTTAGAGGTATTGAAGCATTATAAAATCCACAAACTACTACTGTGTTCCCCCAAAAATACAACCTACCCCAAAAGTAAATCCTAGCTTGATTTTTACACGTGTCCAATATAAGCCGTTCCCCTCCCCCCCAAAATAAGCCTTAATTAAGACCCCGCCCACTCTGGGGTGCAGGAGGTGAGGTTAGGGTGGGGATGCTGTCCTACTTACTAGGCCTTGCACACCCCCAGTACCTCCTTTGCCAGCCCACTTCTTCTACAGCCACTTGCACTGCTTGCATGCAAGCATTGCCCCCAGGCTTCAGTTTTGCCGTCAGAGGCCCTTCCGGAAAACCCTCAATCCAGAGCTCTGTTATCGGCTACAGTGGGTTTCCAGAAAGTCCTCTGATGGCAAAACAGAGGCTGGGGGCAACACATGGGTCAATCCAGACCTCGTTTCTTGGCTGCAGAGGGCTTTCTGGAAGGCCTCTGACAGCAAAACAAAGACCGGGGGCAATGTGCATGAGTGTCAGTAAGTGGCCACAGAAGTGCTGCCACCACAAGTTGACTCAGTGTAAGACCCTGCCCTCCCCTCTGAAAATAAGACCTGATGCCTTTTTTGTTGGCAAAAAAAATAAGACTAGGTCTTATTTTCGGGAAAACACGGGTAGACAATGTGTTGTCATTATGTCCCATTATACTAATATTGTAATTTAAATACTGTTATAAATTATGCTTTTCCAGATATAAAGAACTAATGCAGACCAAAATTTAAAAGCATCACTAAAGAAGTATTTGATTATTCATAGTTTCAAAGCAGCTAATTTTTCAAATAGCAGCTGTGTATCCTTTACTTTTGAATTGATGATAAAAATTGCATTGCAAGAAGCTGTGGATGAACTGCAGTTTCAGTAAAACCCAGAATTTAAAGGGGGAAAAAGATATATTATTGTAGATTCCAAAGTAATCAATCAATTAGACTGCAATCAAATTAAACTATGCTAAATCTGAACTCAGAGTTTAATTTTAAACCCTTTGGTAAAGCTGTTCAATATCCCAAAAGCCTTGGAACCAAAATACATTTTGTTACAACCTCCAAAGAAGTCTGAAGTATAGGATGTAGCTATGCTGAGTAATTACTGTTGATTCTGAAATAATTAAGGTGACTTGCTATGTAGGACCCCTCCAGTGATCATCAGGAATAGAAAGCTGCATATCTGCATATCTGCTTATTATGAAACAAACTGCACAATAGGTGAACGTCATAACCAAGCTTCATCATAACCAAACATCATAACCAAGCTTTGATGTTTCTTTTTTTTTTTTGAATCAAGTTTTATTGATTCCCCCCCCCCATTTTCCCCCCACATATTTTATGAACAGAGTATTGGCTATATCATAACTTATACAATTTAACATATTTAAATACATTTTACTCAGTTACTATTTTTGCCAAAATTTCCTTTTTCCCCTTTTTAATCATGTCTTAAAATTTGTATACTTATTTATATAAACAACATCTTTATTCGCCCTCAAATTCTAATTTTTCTGTTTTAACTCATATTTATTCTCTTTTATTTTTTAATAACTCATTCTTTATCTTAGTGCATTTATGCCTGTTCGGGGTTGCCTTTCTTCCATTTCATCTTTTTTATTGTACAGCAATTTTTCTTCTCAATCTCTTCCATCTCCCTCCCTTCTTTTCTTTCTACTTTCTTCTTCCCTCTTCTCTTACTCCTTCTCTACTTCCCCTTCCTTTCTCCCTCTCCACCTCTCTTTCTCCCTTTCTAACCCTCTCTCCTATTCTTATTTCACCTCCCTTCCTTCCTCCCCTTTCCTTTCTTCCCATTCTTTCTCTTTCTTCCTCTCTTCCATTCCTCTACTCCTCTTTCGTCTCTCTCTATTGCTGTATCTATTTTCAATTTTCTATTTTCCACTATGGTGTCCAGGCAACCCCGACTTTTCTTTCATTTATTTTCTCAAAATTCCCCTTATCTTTTAATTATTAACAATGTATTTCAACTTATTCTATTTTTATCTTAAATCCTTTATTAGTATAACCTTCCAACCCTTAATATCTTTCTTCGATTTTATTTCTTACATGTATTGTTTTATTCTTACTTGCATCATTTATTAACATTTCCATTTTATTCAATTTTACATTACAATTTTCCCCTTAATTTCAATTCTTTTGTTACTGTTATTACTCTCAAATTTGTACATCTTCCAGCAACAAAATATATAATCCATTCTGTCTTTCACATTGCATCTACTGATCTATTTTACCTTAAATAGTATATTTCTTCTTTTTTTACTTACTCACATTTCATTTTATCTTTACTTATATCCTTTAACTTTTACAATAATCTGTATCTTCCTTCTAAATTGCTTTTTACATTTGATTTCTAAAGTTAACATTCTTCTCTTCAATTAGCATATTCATCTTTTAAATTCCTTTTTGCTATCTCCTATTTTCTTTTAATTTCTCCACAATTCCATTTCTTGGCACTTTCCTCCCTTTCTCCCATTCCCTTGCCTTCTTCTCCTCCTTTTTGTTCCCCATTTCTTTCTCTTCTCTTCCTTTTTGAGATGTATTCCTCCTTATCCGTTTTTATTCTGTCGCTGTTAATCCCAGTATAATCGTCTTTTTTATTCTGTCACTGTTAATCCCAGTGTAATCATCTGTATCTTTATTTTCATTTATTTCCTTCCCAATTCTCCATGTTATCAATTTAAAAAGCAAGAATTTTTAATTTTATTATTCCTTTACATATAATTCATATTCAAAGTCCATGTAGTGTTTCTTTTTCCTTTTTCCTTTTTTTCTTTCCAGATAGTGTCCAATTCAAACGTTCCTTTGAGCCATTCCAATTTCAGTCTTTGTTCTCCCCGCTCCTCTTGCAATCACGTTCTAGTTATATAAACAAAACATTCCTACAGTACTTCCAGAATTTTCAGATGATATAAATAAGCTTAGTACGATACTTTCTTTCCACCAGCAGATATCTCTCTCCAATTCACAAATCTTCCAGCCACAAATATCCCTTTGTAAATCCACAAAAATGATTATTTCCTCTTCTCCAAATTAAATCCTTTTGTTGTTTAAAGAATACTTCTCTATCTCCTTTTTTCTTGTCTTGTTTTAATTTCATCCAAATCCAGTTTTAAGTCCCGGTGAAAGATTCCTTTTAAGGCTTTTGTTCCTTCGCTTAAATTCCCGAGTGCCAATTAGCCGCTAATTAGTCATTGGGAGTTCTTTCAAGCTTTTAAAAGTTTTTTCTTTTTACCTGTGAGTTGGCCAATTACTCACCTGGTAACAGTTGCCCCAGCTTGTAGTGGACATAATGGCTGCCTCCCCCACCGTTGGGTCAAAGAGCTGTCTCTGACCTTCTGAGGAGCTTGCCTGTACCTCTTTGGTCTTTCGAGATGCCTCTCTCTCTCCCCCATCCCTCCAAAATGGTTCCGGTCTAAAGACCCCCCCCAACAGCGATTTGTCTGGCTGGGTTTTCGCGAAGCCCATTGGAGCTTCATTGTTTCCCAGCCAGTATCGCCACAATGCTTCCGGTTCCCAACTTGATATTTCTTGATTGTGATGGCTTAGTCATCATGTAGCAGCCATTTTTTGTTGTCATGTATATTTTTATTCTGGGTTCTCTAAGGATTTCCTTTTATAACTCAGTTATGACTGATGTATCTTCTATTTGTTGTGTGAAGATAATGTGTCTCCCTAATGTTACATATTTTGGTAATATTTATTCATTGTTTATTTGTTACATTCACATTCTAGCTTTCTGCAAGAGTTTGACAGCTTACATAGTGATATTTTTTTCATTTTATTTTCTAGGTTATTGAAAAAGCTTTAGTCTCTTGAAGCCCAAGAAATTCCATGAGTTTCCATAATGTAGATTGAATCTTGGTTTCCCAAAACTTTACAATAAATACTTTTATGTGCTGGCTAACATACTATTATTACAGCCATAATAACTAATTATATTTATCCAATAAGAAAATGAAAACTTATCTCAGGACCATATGCTTGCAATGTTATTTCTCAACAATTTGTGAATTAATATGAAGGGTCTGGCATCCAAAATGTGAGCTGCTCAATCAAAAAAACAATATATTTAAAAGAATGTTCAGTTAGCTGGACATTCTATCTAAGAAGATTTTTAGTGGCATATTTGAACACAAAGGTATAACAATCCTGTTTGTTTTTCATATGTTTCATTTTGAATCAAGAGAAAGCTTTTTCTATTCAAATGTTTCCCTGTATATTTTTTGTCATTTTGAACTTGTCAAGATAAAACAATGTTCTTCTCTGATAGTGCATATTTTCCTTTAGTAAGCAAAGACATAAATAAATGTAATCACTTTGTATGCAAGAGGCAACAACATTGTAAATTGTGTATGGATTTATATATTGATTCTCTTACTAGTGTTTCTCTTATACCTTATTTGAGAAATTATTGTCTATGAGATTTTGGCACTATAGATTCATGTCTTTACAATTTAGAATAATAGCAAAATAGATCAATTTATCATTTTTAAATCAATATAAAAAACTTCTGTAAGGCAAAATAATGTTTTTCTATTTTTCAATTTACAAAATGTTCTGCTTCTTATTCAAATGTATGCAAGTTTTTTACTAATTGTTAAAACTAGAGATATCAGAACATTAAAGAAAACATGCTTAATCAATAGGGAAGAGTCTTTTCAAATCAATGATATGGGTAAATCCTTGACTCATAAATTAGGGACAAAATTCTAGAAAGTGAAGTTAGATAGATCCTAGACAGTTTTGCTATTTTAAAAAAACCTACACTATAGCAGCAAAGAGACTGGAAAATATGTTTTATTTCAATACCAAAAAGAAAAAAAACTGAAAAAAATGCTCAAATTTTTTATTTATTTATTTATTTCATATGATAATGTGATAGCAATCAAGATTTAACAGCCCAAATTTCAACAATATGTAGATCAAAAATTGCCAGACAACTGAATTGGCAGAGTCATTGATGTTCACATTTATATTATCTGATGGATGGTGGAAAAGAAATTCAAAATAATTTATATTTTTTGTGTTATTTATTATGCAAATCTTTATTATAATTATAGACTAGCATTAGAGACAGAATTAAAAGAAGTCATAGGGATATAAATAAGTATAGGCCAATGTTATATAGAGCTCTGAGTGGTTGGATTCCATAGATAGATAGAGCTCGACCTCAGGGTTCAAATCCTGGCTGGTATCTATTTAACAAAGATCCACCAATGCTTCATTTATCTACCTTAAATATGAAAGATACAAACTAAGAGATTCATACCAGATCAGACATTACCTAGATTAACAAGGTTCACATAAGATGTTGGGGCACTAGTACAATATGATGGTGATCAGGATTGTGTTTGACCTTAGGTGGTGGGGGGCATGTCTGGGAGGGGACGTGGCTGGGTGGGTGTGGCCACCCCATGTCACTCATGTTGGAGGCACCTGTGCTGGCCAAGACTAAGGCAGGACTTCCCTCAGACGCTCCCTCACTCTCATTATAATCTCCTTCTTTCTTTCCTTCCTTCCTCCTTCTTCTCTCCCTCCCTCCCTCCCTTCTTTCTCCTTCCCTCTTCATTCTCCTTTCTTCTTCCTTCTCCTCTTTCTTTATTTTTCCTTCCTTGCTCTCTCTCATCTTTTCTTCTTTTTCTTTGCATTTCTTCTTTGCCTTTTTCCTTTTCTGTCCCTTCTTGCAAAAGGGGAAACATTTCTCCTTTTGTTTTGTTTTTAGTTTGTTTTGCTAGCCCTTTGCAACCAAAAACAGAGCACAGCCTCCCGAACTCTATTTTCATTGACAGAGGTTTGTAGGAGGCCATCGCAGCTGAAAATGGAGCTCAGGTGCCATTTTCACTGGCAGAGTGCTCGGGCACATATGTTCCTGACACAAGTGATGACAAGCTGGACATCCCCCCATGGCCATGCCCCCTGGCCCTTCCAAGGTCAAACACAACCCTTAATCAGCCCTCAATGAAATCAAGTTTGATACCCCTGCTATAGAAAGTGAACAGGATATGAAGGAATTTCTGCAAGAACTCAATGGGAGTATAGGAGACCAGACCAGAAGTCAACTCAAGACAGCTTACAGAAGTAGTCATCAAATGCAGCATGTACAAGGGTGATGCACTGTCCCTCCTGCTGTTCTGCATAAGCTTGCATCTCTCAATCAGATAGTCATAAAGACTATCTTTATCTTTAAGGATATGCATATGCGTCAATAGTATAATTACCAACAGTCATCTTATCTATATGGATGACATAAACTACTAAGACTAAATGAAAGATCGATTCACTAATCCACCTGACACAGATCTATGAGGACATTGGAATCTCATTCTGACTGGTGAAAGATGGCTGGATAGTAGTCAAGTAAGGGAAGTTAGATAAGATTGATAAGGTAGAACTTTCTATCTTGTCTTGTAATACTGTGAATGTATCTTTCCATAGTTCTTTGCACCACTTGCAGCTTTTGTATTGATTGTGAGGTTTGTATCTATGTTTCACTGGCATATATTAGAGCAGGTAGCACATACTAATCGAAAACTTTTCTCTTCAGGCATAGGGGGAGGTTTTTCTTGAAAGTTATGCTTAGCTTGCTGAATGTCTGCAAACCACATTTAACACACCATTCAATTTCCTTTATTATATCACCTTCCATTGATATCCCTTGGCCAAGGTATATATAGTGGTCTACTACATCTAGTTCTTCTCCAGATATTTATTTTTCTTTCTTTGGTGAATTTATTAAACATAACCTGGCTCTTTTTCAAGTTTATTTTTAAGCAAACAAGAGCTGCACTCCTGCTTTGTGCAGCTCTTGTATGTGTCTTTGTGGCTCTTCTTGGTCTTGTGAGAAGAGAACATCATCTGCAAATCTTAAGTGATTTAAATAGACACCCTGTCTAGTTTGCTAAATACTTATTCAAGGCAGGCTGAGAAAAGGGTAGATTTGTTGTACATCTCATTCTATGTTGATTTCCACTTTAAGATCACTAAGGCAGATTGCTGCCATTGTTTTTTCATATATTGATTGTAGTAAGTTTATATAATCAGTGTCTATGTCTTGATTGAGCAATATATTAATTATTGCTTGCTGTAATACTGATTCAAACACCTTTTTATAGTCAATGAAAGCCAGAGCCAGACAGAGGACTGGTGTACTAATTGTGCCTTTCAGTGACTTGTTGAACAACCTGGATGTTTCCATTGTGATGTAGCCACTTTTGAACCCTGTTTGCTCCTTTGGCTGTGCATAATTTAATGTTCTCAATAGAAAGACCTGCATATGGATTAGAGACCAAGATCAAGAGAGTAAAAGAATGGAAATGGAAATGGACTGGTCACATAGCAATAAGAACTGATGGCAAGTGGACCAAGGCAATCATAGAATGGATCCCACTTCATATAAAGCATCCATGAAAGAGACCTAAAACAAGACAGATTGACAACATCAGCAAGTAGTGTGGGCCCAATTGGCAAAAGAAAGCTCAAGACCATGTATGTTGGAAACATGTGGAAGAGGCCTTCATCCTGCAGTGGATAGACAATGGCTAACATGATGTGGATGATGAAGAGAGAACTACCAGTGGTCCATAGCAGACATGCAGGCCAGTTATAAATACTTTGTTATCTTATATTCACATGAAAACCAAAATAAGGAGGAAAGGAAGACAGCAATATCCCAGTATCATCAAAGGATAAATCAGGTCCTTAAGAACTAGCTTAATATATAAACAAGATCTAAGCAATCCACACATATTGCTTGTAGGTAGGTAACATCAACATCAAAAAGAAGACATATGAGAATCTGGAGACATTTCAGGGTCCAAAGGAGAAATTAGAGAGGATGTAAAAAGTAATGGCCAAAGTGGCCCCAGTGGGAGGAGACCTGTGACTCTTAAACTGGGAAAGTGGCTCCAACATATTCTAGGAATGACATCATGAGTGCAGTTCTAGTAACAGCTAAGATATCTACACTTTGATATGGTGCAAGGCAGTGGTGGGATTCAACTAATTTAACAACCGGTTCTCTGCCCAATGATTTCTTCTAACAACCAGTTCACCAAACTGCTCAGAAATTTAACAACCGGTTCTCCCGAAGTGGTGCGAACTGGCTGAATCCCACCACTGGTGCAAGGGCTAATAAATAAATAAATATGCCTTTAGTCAGCTAAGATACTGAACAGAACCTTCAAATTCCAAGGTTCTAGTGAAGGATCTGAGAATGAGGAAGACACATACCATCATAGGGGTGAGAAGGCAATTTTTACATATATACTCTTGAGTACCATACAAATAAAGTAAAGTAAAAGACCATATGTCACTTGTCTATGAAACATTCTGTTATTGCAGATAGGAACCTGCCAAGCCTAAATTGTAAATTTGTATACTTAGCTCAATCCAGATGTCATTATCTAGTACATTTTGAGCATCTCTACACAAAACCTGGCAACATTCTATATTGTGACAAGATTGATGCCCCAAAGCAGCAGGAATTTGTAGATTTGTTCTACATGTTCTGGATTGTCATATAGAAATAGTAGGATAAGGTTGATATAGTCCAAACACTGGAAGAGGACATGCTGTACAGTTTCTACATGGCAAGATTTGCAAGGGCGTTGCGATTCCAAGAAGCGAATGTTTCTATAATGTCCCACAAGCATAACTAAGAAAACTTTGTGCAAAGTCTTTATCTTTATCTATAGAAAGGCACTTGACTGCGTAAATAATAACAAATTATGGGTCATCCTTAAAATCATAAATGTACTAAGCTACCTCATTTGTCTATGGAAACATTTTCATGATGACCAGAAATCAAGAGTGGGAACAAATACCATAAACAGTAAGTAAACTGCTGGAAATTACAAAGAACAGCATCAGAGTTATATCACCCTATTTATTTAACTTTCATGCAGATTATAGCATGAAAAATGCTGGCATGGAAGTGTTGGAAATTTCAACTAAATTTTTTGATTGATTTGATGATGATCCAATACAAATAAGCATAGAAAAAAAGAATGCACATGGATTGTAGTGCTGTTCTAGCAGATAAATAAATTATCTAGTAATAGATGGTTATCAGTGGAAATATTAGAATCACAAAACTTTTGCAAAAGCAAAAGTTAATGAAGAAGACTGATGTATGGAAAAACTGTAGAGAATTTTAAAAAGTAGCAACAATAGACAGATAGATAGATAGATATCATAGAGAATATCAGTATAAGCATGTAAAATTTTAAGAAGCAGTTATTGATAGAATTTTGCTTGACAAAATGATGTGCACTAGGTCATAAAGAGTTAGAAGTAGCTGAATTACTGGAAAATGTTTTTATTAGGTTTTTTGTTCTCTGTAAAATAAAGCAACACGATTCCCCATTTGAAGGAATTAAGATATCTAACAGCATATTCAGATCACTGCTTTCCAGTTTAGAACTCACAGAAAATGATCACTTCTGAATGTAAGGTTATCTCAACAGTAGGTGTAGAGTAAATTTTTATTATGAATGCAAACATTGCAAAGGTAAAAAAAAAGTACTCATCATTTAATTAAGAATACATTTGCTCCATTTGTTCTATTATTTTGTAAGACAAAATGAATTTAAATGTTACAAAAGAAAGGGTAGCAGCATTCTTGATTTTCTTAAATACACCTCCATGTACTATGAAGATAAATAATATTTGCTGATGTCCAAAAGAAATATTACTAGTAGCCATGAGTGTTTGCAGGGGTGACAAATGGTAAAATGAGAATCGTATTCATTTTTTAATTAGTTTATAATATATAATACAAAATTTCAAAAGAAAATAGTAGGAAAATAGAGGAGGAAAAAAAGAAAAGAAAAATAGAGCAAGAGGGAAAAAGAAAGAATGGCATTGACTTCTGACTGTCTTTGATGCAGTAGAATAAGATAGTAAAATCAATCCTCAACTTTTTACTTTTACATAATAATATAAACTAGCCATTTCTATAACAACAAACCTATTAATCGGTAAAACACAAAATCAAAGTTTTATTTTTTTCCACCTCAAGCACAAAGTACAGAAACGATTTCCAAGTAGAAACAAAAGTAATAGTATTTTTTTCTTTAATCAAAGCAGTCAATTTAGCCATCTCTGCTAACTCCATCAACTTTTGCAGGCATTCATCCATTGTGGAAATCTGTCCTTCCATTTTTGTGTGTAAAGTAATCTTACTGCAGTTAACATATATAACATCAAAGCTCTTTTTCCAAGTCTTTTTTCCATTAAACCCAGAAGAAAAGTATCTGGTTTTATCTTTATATTCACTTTGAGAATTTTCTATATTAGGATGTGAATCCTGTCCAGTATTTCTTTGCTTTATCACATGTCTACATAGATGATAAAAGCTCCCTTTTTTATATTTACATTTCCAACATTCATTTGAAATACCTTTATACATTCTTGACAACTTATCTGGTGTTAAATACTAATGATACAACATTTTATTAAAAAAATTCTTTTTAATTGTGATTCAGTATGAATTTTAGACCTTTCATCCACATATTCTCCCATTGTTTCAGCATTACATTATATCAAAAGTTTCTTGTCCACTGAATCATACAATGCTTTTCATATTCATTCTCCAAAATGAGAATTATATTAATGATATAAACTTGTTTCTTTAGTATGTATGTCATTGCATATTATGCTATATATTTGCAACATGATTTGTATCGCAGCTGCATAATGTTAATTTCATCTTTTTGACAAAAGTATTCCATTAGCCATATTAGTAGCCATATAGCATAAATTGGCATTCAAATAATGTGCTTTTAAAAAATTGTCTTCATATTTTCACAAAATGATTCTGTAAATAGACTGCATGTTAATTACAATTTACTGAGCAATTAACACTAAAGAATATAATTTGCATACTTTCAGAGTGAATTTAGTGCTGCTAAACATAAGAGTGCAGTGTATTGGTCAATTATGCTATTACAGTATGCAGCTCTGAACCCAAAATAATTCTACAAATGTCACTATTTATTGATTTGTCTGCTTATTATGTTGACTAAAGGAGTGAGAATTAGATGAGCAGGATGCAAATATTAATTCTCTTTCATTTATAGAAAATCCCAACTTCTCCCATTTGGCTAATGTTGTTGACTATAGTAAGCATTGATTTCAATAATCTATTTTAGAACAATTTATGTTTTGAAAATATGTCAAGGTGTCGAAAAAGTCAATCTGTCACATCCCTAATCCCTTAGAAAAATAAACACATAAAAGCAGATCTGCTTGTGCATCTAATCCTCACAATTCCATTTTCGAGTGGTTTAAGCAATCTTGAGATTTCTTAGCAATAGCTTGGAAAGGAGAAAGCTGGGTTCAGTCATGCACAGCTTGGAAGATCAGGCTGATCACCAAATGATATTTGGATTTTTAAAAAGAAACACCAACACTAAGGGAAAGTACTGCTACACAGCAACATAGGTTCTCTACACAGCAACACAAGTTCTCTGATTTTTTATCAATGATTTTTTCCATATCTTTATATACATATCTTATTTAAAATATGGCTATTTCCTAAGAAGAATAATGATCAGGAAGAAAGGAAAAGCAAAATTTAAATCTTAGTCCTTGGTAGTTTTTACTATTATACCTAAAGAAATTAGTTTTCTAACATGGTTTGACTTAAAGGATGTGAAACTGTGTAATTAGGTAGAGGGTGCTAGCAGGTGGGCATAATTGATAAGCCAGAAAAAAAATCAGTGATGTGGAGTGATTCAACTTGTGTCTCTAGCAAGAAAATAGAAATCTTGTCTTCACCCAGTCTGCCCCCTTCAACCAATAAGATTAGCATATCAAGTTTATTGTAAATACATATCCAGTTCCTGTGGTTCAGCAGAAAATGCCTCCAAAAATCAGTGGTACATTGGAAGAGAATAAAATTTGGATTATATGGAGACATAAGATACACCCGTTGATTTTGGGGCAATACTTTCGTGGGGACATGTCTAAAGAACAGCATGGAATTTTAAGTTATTTACCTGCTTTTATTATACTTATAAACCTTAAACAGCATGCAATTTAACATTATTTATGTACCGCTAGATTGAAAATCCATATGAATCTTTCAGCATTGCATTCTTTTGTTATTATTATTTCCCTTTTAAGAATCTCAGATAACTTCCTGCTGATCTGTTGGATCTGTAGTGCAGTTTTCTGTAACTTTCTTTGGCAATTGATTGAGTTTTTTTTCCCCTTCAGTTTCCCCCATGGGTCTTGTCTCTTAATAGTGGAGGCTATTAGGAATAAGCAGCTATTGGTTGCATATCTGCTGAAAAATAAACAACACTATTGGTACATGGACAGAACTGCAGTGTGGGGTTCTTGGTTAATTAATGTAGTAGGAGAAAAAACATTTCAAGACAATAAGCAGAAATACATAATTGACTAGCTAGATGTAATTTCTTGCTTTTTTAAAGAAAGACTTTTATATCCTTTTCTTTCTTTTCCTTAACATTATTTGACTTTCTGTTTAATGACTTTTTATTGTTTATTTTACTGTTTATTGAACTTTTATATTAAAAGAGGCATTATGCTTCCCCTCTGGTAGAACCCAGTGGGGTCAAACTTGATTATTATTTAGAACAAAAACTACTAGGAAATTGCAAGTAGAAAGGTTTTTTTAAAATGGTGAAACACTTCCATATAGGTACTCTTGACTTTTGACCATTCATTTGAAGACCGTTCAAAGTTATGATGGCACTGAAAAAAAGTAACTTACAGCAGTCCTTATACTTACATACTTACAGTGTCCCCATAGTCATGTGGTATGTGATCAAAATTTGGGCACCTGGCATCTGGGAAATGTTTACAATGTTTGTGGTGTCCTGGGGTCATTTGATAGCCATTTGTGACCTTCTCAGCCAACTTCCAACAATCAAAGTAAAGAAAAGAAGCTTGATTTGCTTTTAACAATCACAAAAAAAATATATCTAAAATTAGACATGACTTTATGACTACCTTACTTAGCGATGGAAATTCTGGTCCTAACTTTGTAAGTTGTGAACTACCTGTATTGTTGCCAAGAGAATTCCATGAATATATGCAGGAAGTCAACAGGAGTAGAGCATGATTCAAAATAGAGTTTTGAATTTATACCTATAATTCAAATAAAATGCAGGTAGTATCATATATATTTGTAAATTTTGTGTTGGTAGAAATAATCTTTTTAGGAAAATAAAGTCCTAAGTTAAAGTTAAAGTTAAAGTTGTTAAAGAAGCAGTTAAAGGCATATGAAATGGTGAAAGACAAGAAAGTCTTTGTCTAGTGCTGCTTGGACAGGAGTTCAATTTGAGATGCCATAGAATTATGATTTCATTACCTTATTGGAAGCAATAATTTAATACATTAGTTCCATTTAGGGACATAGCCAGTGGTGGGATTCAGCCAGTTCGCACCACTTTGGGAAAACTAGTTGTTAACTTTCAGAGCAGTTTGGCAAATTAGTTTTTGGAAGAAATCATTAGGGCAGAGAACCGGTTGTTAAATTACTTGAATCCCACCACTGGACATAGTCATCATAATGTAACATCAAGTTTTTCTGTTGCTATAAAAATAATTTCTAATAAAAGAAGAATACCTATTCCCAGACATTTCTCCTTTCTTCTCAGTCCTTTCAATCCATTGTCTCAATATCCATACACATGAATACAATTCTAATTAAATTCATTTAACTTTTGCCAATACAGACAAACTGATATGTCTCCCTTATCTCTTTTCTGTTTGTTTGTTTGTTTATTTATGTATCTCATAAGGATTCACATTTGGATAATGAGTTTCCTAATAGACTAGGATGAAGTTAAGAACATCTGGCATGTTATTGTTTTCTCTTGAAAAACCAATACATTTGAAACTGCAGCTCTAACTTAATGTAGATTTCTTTCTACATTGGCTTTCTTATTTATTTATTTATTTATTTATTTATTTATTTATTTATTTATGTTTGTTTGTTTGTTTGTTTGTTTGTTTATCTATCTAAGAAGCTGATTGGTGTAGTGCCTATTAAATCTAACGAGAGAATATTTTGACAATAATGTCATCCTTAGAAATCCAATCCACAATAAATAGATTAGATCAAATAAATTAGTGGGTCTTTCAATGATTTGTGATGGTTCAACTTTCCTCATGGGAGACAGCAATCCTTTCCTTGTATGTTAGAAACAACTTTAAACTAGAGGATATTAACACTTAAGTAAAGGAAGGAAATATATTCTAAAGCAAAGGCCAAATAGAAGATGAAACGGAACTTGATCCCCTGAAGAGAGGATCATCTTGCTTGCTGCATAGCTCGACTGGGAGAAAAAGGGGCAAGGATATGACTATGGTTTCAGTACAGATAGAATGCACATATGATATACAACATTCCATAATAATGGAATGTTTAGAAATGGCTTCTTAGCTTCTCTAAATGCAAGTTGCCCTTGATTTACAATAGTTCATTTAGCGATTGTTCAATTTATAACTGCACTGAAAAAGTGATTTATGACTGTTTTTCACCCTTATGACCATTGCAGCATCCTCATGGTCACATGATCAAAATTCAGATGCTTGGCAACTGACTCATATTTATGATAGTTGCAATATCCCAGGGTCACCTTTTGCAACTTTCTGACAAACAGTGTCAATGGGGAAACCAGATTAATTTAACAACCATTTATTAATTTAAAGCTGCAGTGATTCATTTAACAACTCTGGCAAGAAAGGTCATCAACTAGGGCAATCTTTATCTAGCAGCTATATTATTAGCAACAGATCGTTTACTAGCCAAGATCTATGACCATGCCAGAGAAAATTCAATCCTGAAATTCAAAGCCAGGATTTTGATTCTAGAGAGAGGCAGGTAGTCAGTGCCACTGACTCTAACCTGGAAGATGCTTGCCAGAAGGTTTTCTGGCCAGCCAACTGCAAAGACCAAAATAGCCTCAGATTGGCTGATTTCTGTACATGTGCTACAGATTCCTTCACCTAAGAAATCATTGCCAATGCTGCAGAAATTCAGTGTTCCTTGCAATTTGCTGCCATGTTCTGCTGAAAAAGTCTTCTCTCAACCTCTTTTGAAATGAAATTCTACAGGAAAGGCTAAGAAATCGAAGTGACCACTTCGACCAATGAAAGCAGTATTGTTTCATTGAACATATGTAGAGAAATACTTTACACTTCATTTGAAACTTAGCTCTAATGAAACACTCCTTTATAGCTTTGCATATTTTGAGACTTTAAGCCATAAATCTGGTATAGCAACTCCAGCTATCCACCTTTCATGCTCACTATGAGACTGCCTGCACTGCTTCCTGAAGCTGACCAACTTGGAAACACTTTCCCACATAATGAAACATTCCAGATTGGTTGCTTTGGCACACCCTGCAAGTAACCTTTTAGAGTTTGCCAGCACTCCTCATCCTGGAATCACTTTAGGCAGAACTGAAAGAGAAGGCTCAGCTTTCTACTGTAGCATTCACTAAACAATGACCTTATTTCATGTCCCCCTAATGGACAATCCTTGAATTATATTTCATTTTACAATTAAGAAGTCCTGGGACCCCTGAAATATTTTAAGCTCTGATTGAATTTGGACATAGTTTGATACTATTTGCATACATTTTAGTGGCCAAAATTGAAGTTCAAGTTAGAGATTCAGGCTAAATGAATTTAGATAATGAGCATTTTGTATTTGAAAACATATAATTTGAAAGATGCTGAGTTAGAAGGAAGACGTTATGGAAATGACAAGGGAAGGATCCCTTACAAAGCAATTCCATATTCTAGTTTGCAGATAGGCAACATAAGGTCCTTGAAATATTAAATAAATTGACCTAATTGGAAGGGATAACAGAGAAAGGTTATATCTTATTTTGGTGTCCAGACCAAAGTCCAGGCACTGCTGAAAGGGGAGAACCCCAACTAATGCTGCCAACATAGAATTTATTTCCTGGACACCTTCTTTTTAGGCAAAAGAATCCCCACCTGAAATAAAAGATCACAATGAGTGAATAAATACTACCACAGGTTAATACACATCATGTTCTTTTAGAAGAACTGTATCTTAAATATTTATTTTTATATTTGTCTCATAAAAAACTAAATTTTCAAGTCATGGCATGTTTTTCATATAACTTAGTCATTGTAACATCTTTATAGTTTACTCTAGTGGGAGGCAACTTTTAAATAGGTCATACCACTACTGTATTGGCTTATTTAGTGCACAGAGATTTTCAGGTAACAAATGACATATATTTTGCTTTTGTAAAATAAAACCTCAAAATTGGTCCAGGTTTTGGGGAATAAATTATACATTTTCAAAGGACTTATTTTGTAACATTTAATTCAAATTTTATGCACACAGTTTAAAATCTGTATGTTTCTGTATATATTACAGCGTCAGCTTCAAACTTTTCCACCCTAATCATCTTTTTCCTTGAAAAATTGCTTTCCCTCACAAAATTAAGTCTTTCCTGTTTGTTCTTTTCCAGACACCTTTCTCACAATGGTTCTTTATGCTATAAAATCTAATTTAGAAAGCTGTTTGAAGTATGTCTAAGTAGCTGTTGTAAGACAAGGTATAAGAATGAATTTGCTGAGACAATCTTCGTATAATTCCTAGAGGAATTGATACACTGATAGGTCCATAAGGAAAACTGCATGTGTTTGTGGCTTCTGATTGATTTGTATAGTACTACAGGGGAGCTAGGAATATGATAGGTATTTTTGAAGTTTAGAATATAGAATAATAGGGTTGCAAGGGACCTTGGAGGTTTTCTAGTCCAACCTCCTGCTTATGGCAAGAGACCCTATACCATTCTGGATTTTCTTTGAGCAGAATAAAAGAATGAAGGCAAATATACATGTCCCAGGATAATGTTGCAGGATTCAATCTGCGTTGGTCACCAGGACCAACCTTCTGAGCTTTCAGACTTGTAATGGAGCCAATCCTTAGGTAACTTCTCTCACACCAAACATCAGGGAATTCTAACATTCTGGTAAGAGAGAAGTTCTCTGACAATGGGCCCAGTATGAATTTGAAAGCTCGGAAGACTAAATCTCTGGTTCTGGTGACTGACCCAGATTGGATCCTGCAAAATAATAGAATTAGAAGGACGCCAAAGATCCTCCAGTCCAACTCTCCACCCATGCAGGCAGAAAAATGTCTATCCAATTTATTCTTTAAAATCTCCAGTAATGGAGCACCCACATCTTGACCTCTTCTTCTTTGTGGCAGCTCCTCAAATATCAGAACACTGCTATCATTTCACCTCTAATTCTTCTTTTCACTAAACTAGATATACCTAATTCCTGCAACCCTTTAATAATGTTTTAGCCTCCAGCCCCTTAATCATTTTTGTTGCTCTTCTCTGCACTCTTTCTAGAATCTCAAATCTATTTTATATTGTGGCTACCAAAACTGGATACAATATTCCAAGTGTGCACTTACCAAGGCATTATAAAGTGGTACTAATAACTTGTATAATTTTGATTCTATTCCTCTGTTAATGCAGCTTAGGACTGCAGTGGCTTTTTCGATGGCTGCAGCATATTACTGGCTCATATTTAAGTAGTAATCCATTAGGACTAGATCCCTCTCACAGTTACTGCTATTGAACCAGGTTGATTGATTGATTGATTGATTGATTGATTGATTGATTGATTCAATTTATATGCCGCCCTTCTCTGGAGATTCAGGGCAGCTTACAATGTGTTAAGCAAAAGCCTTCATATTTTTGTATATACCTGCTTAGTAGGGCTTTCGGGCCCCCCTAAGCAGTGTTCTTTTTAATACAAAGTCAGCTTATTGCCCCCACAATCCAGGTTCTTATTTTACCTACCTCGGAAGGATGGAAGGCTGAATCAACCTTGAGCCTGGTGAGATTTGAACTCACAGTAATTGCAGGCAGCTGGCAACTAAGTGCTACTTAACAGCACTTTGGTCTGCTGCGCCACCAAGGCTCTTGGTGGTGGCAGAATGGTTCTTGGTGGTGGTAGAATAGGTTCCACCTATTCTATACTTGTGCATTTGATTTTTCTTACCTAAGTGTAAAAACTTACTTTTCTCACCATTGAATTTCATTTTGTTAGATAGTTTCCTGCACATTCTTTTCATCTTAAATTTCTTTCATATCCTCAACCCTGCTGGTTAGAAAGGATAATTTTATCAGCATTAACACATGCAAGGGCTCCCTCTTTACCTTCCTCTCCAGAGGTGGTATTCAGCCAGTTCCGACCAATTCGCCCGAACCCATAGCAAAGATTGCGGGTGGGCCTGTCCATCTATCCCAGCACTATGCCATCCTATTTAGCCACATTTTCGAGGCCGGGCGCATGTGTGGAAGGTGCATGCGTGAGCAAAGCACATGTGTAGAAGGCTGGGCACATTTATTTATTTATTTATTTATTTATTTATTTATTTAATCAAATTTCTATACCGCCCTATTCCCGAAGGACTCAGGGCGGTGAACAGCCAAGATAAAATACAGACAATACAAATATTAAAAATCCCTTAAAATTATTAAATATTTCGGCCGAAACACAGATTAAAACACCCAATTTATAAAATCACGAATTGCATGCGCAAAAGGTACACACACATGGTGAACCAGATATAACAATATCTGAAATCCACCTCTGTTCATATCCATTTCCAGATACAGAATTACTTTCAAAGATTCCATGCAAGTCCTTCCTTGGATGAGCAATTCTGATGACCAGCAATATGATGAGTGATGTGTTTCAGATTTGGCAGATGTTTTGCAAATATTTTTTTTTATTGAAAAAGTTTTCAAATACAAATTTCCCCCCATTTTTCTCCCCCCTCCTCCCTAACCCCCCCTCACCACCCATCCCCCCCTGTGACTTCTTCACAACAAAAAGCTAATTCATAACAGATTATATAATATTTTACCATCCCCTTACTCCCTCCTCTAAATACTGACCCTTACATGCTAATAATATTATTAATATTATTACTTCCCCCTTTTACCATACGTTTCAAAATAACATTATATAATAACTTATAATTTAGCATAATAATATTATTATAACTCCCAATCTAGCAACTATCTGCCTTTTTTTTTCTCCTCCCCCATACTTATATATATAACATTTCAAAGCAGCCTTCCCCATAAATCTTAATTTAACATTTATTCAACTCTATCCATTTCCTCCACTCCCCTAAATATATCACTTAAACATCCCTTTTCTTAAACTAAACAATCAGTAAACCAACCTATTTCCACCCACTTTCCTACAAAATTACCATGCACAACAATTCTTAATATCTTTAATCAACTGCCCGCCCTGCTAAAAAAAATATATTCCGTTATATAAAAAAAAATCAATGACTTTAAATTTATAATCCATATAATATCTTCTTTGATGTCTTTCCACTGGATTGTTGAGTCCATCTTCCATATTAGGGTAACATAGCATCCTGGTTGCAACAGTTTGTTCAAAATCCTCGGTCATCATCTGCCCTCATCAGTAATGAGTATCCTCATATATATATCAAAAAAGGAAAACAACCACCCGAGTGACATTATAATTATATTCCATATAGTATCTGTAATTGTGGCTTTCATCAGGATTGTTAATTCCCATCATCATAATGGGTAACAACCAGATCTTCTGCGTGCCCCAGCGTAGCTCTCTTGCCTTATAGCTCAAGATAAATATAATACATTTATCAATTAAAAAAAAGAAATCCAAAATAGATAATTCCAATCCAACAATTTAAGGCTCTTTTCACATCCCAAAGTTACGGCATTGCAGAGGTCTGTCACTCTCCTCAGGATAATGTTAATCCTTATCCTCAGGATAATCCTCCTCAGGATACTTCGCCTCAACTATCTTTTCATATATTCATTCATTTTTTAAAAAATAACTGGCTTCACTGTTGCTTAATTTAGAAATTTTTATTTTTGTGAGACCTATTTCTTTTTTTCTTTTCTTTTTGTGGGTTTGATCTCCATCTTAATTTCCTTTCTACAAGTTGTATATCATCTGATCGGTTTTCATTCTGCTTTATGACTTGATCTTGTTGGTTTTGCTTTTGTATCTCATATTTCTTTTTTATCAATTGTGTATCAGCTAATTGGTTTCCATGCTTATCTGTGATGAATCATCACATTAGAGTCCGATACCACTTCTCTCATATTTGTAGATAATCCAGCTGAGGTGTCTAAAGAATCCAAAGGCAATTTGTCCACAGCAGCCTTTATAATTCGATGTTTTCCCTTTATTTCCAACTCCTTCTGCTTATCCTGTATTGTGCATAAAGATGTTAAGTTCATTTTCAAAAAATTTTGATAAAATTCTTCCGCTTTTTCAACAGTATTTAGTTGGTATCTTTCTCCTTGATATCTCAATTATGCCAACTGGAGCATCCCACCTGAATAGAATATTTCTTTTTTTAAGCTCAGTCACTAGAAAATCAAATTTCTTTCTTTCCAATAACATCTTAGGCGGGAGCTCTTTGTAAATCCAAATCTTTCTTCCAAACAATTGCAAAGTAGAGTTAAAGGAATTTTGCACAATATTATTTCTTATTTCTTTATCTGTAAAATAAATCACCACATCTCTAGGCAATTGCCTTTGCTTTGCAGTCCAGGAATTTATTCTATAAACTCTATTGATCCTACAAAATACTTCCTCAGGTTGAACCTTTAAAATCCCAGCCAAAATTTCAGAAGGTATTTTCCTTAAATCATCTCTGTTATTTTCCTGCAATCCTCTCAGACTAATTGCATATTCAGTAAAATTATATTGCATCATTTAAACTTCTATTTCAATCCGTTGTTGTATATTTTCTGCATTACAAGTCTTTTGATCAGCCTCCATTTTAGGTTTTTCTTCTGAGCTATTGTCTTGAGTGTTTGTCAAATCATTTTCAATTTTTTGTATTCTATTGTCCATATTGTCCTCAATTTCTTCCATTTTAGACTCTAATAAATTAGTATTTGCATCCAACTTGATCATAAATTCTGCAAAACCATTAGCCATTTTTATAATCTTTCGATCCAAAGTATCAAACTTTAATTGCACTAATTCTTTAATTTCCTGCTTAAATTTTTCAAAGTTCTGATTCACAATCTCATCCCTTCTTACAATCTCCTCCAAAAGAAATTCAATTATGTTAAAATCAGTTTTCTGAGACTGGAGATTTAGAACTTGTTCACGTAATTTATTAATGGGGGAATCCCCCCCCACTGCTTGTTTGTCCGGCTTTGTAAGTTTTAATGCCATGTTTCCACACAAACAAATTTTTTTAAAAAAGAAAAGAGAAGCAAAGAAGAAAAAAAAACTTCTTTCCAACCAAGATCACTATCAGATCTCCAGGAAAAAGAGAACACAAAAGTAGAGCTTTATCTTCAATTGTAGCCAGAAGTATTTATTCCGCTACTTTGTATCTTAATAGAAAACGGAAGGACTCTCCCTTTCAGCCCCTTCTCAAGCCTCGGCAGTCGCCATTTTTAAAAATTCTTTTTTCCTTTTCCTTTTCCTTCTTCAGTAACTGTTATAAAATAAATGAGATACTTGCGATTCAGGGTCACAGGTCCAGCTCACATCCTTTTTAATTATTCTGTTAATTTTGTAGGCTTGTTCTTGTCGCCTAGCTCTGCATAAGCAGAGGTCTCCCAAAGCCCGGAGCGGCGGCGAGGGAAATAGGGAGCTTCATCTGCTTCGTCCCCAAAAGTAAAAAAAAACTTTTGGGGCTACGCAGAGAGTTCTACCTGCCCCCGCCGGCTCTATCTCCATTTCCACATGGAAACGGAGTTTTTTCGAGCCGCCTTTCAGTTATAAAGGCGGCTCTTTACAGGCAATGGGACTGGCGGTCCCGAGGGATCGTCTGGCGGCGGCGAGAAGCAAATATTTTTTTTGTGTTAGAGACAAAGTGTTATTGCCTTTAAAGAAACCAAATCTAAATATTAACTTTTTTTAAATGTTGAAGTGATTACTGTATTTTTCGGAGCACTGGAGTATATGATGCACCAGAGTATAAAATGCAGCTTAGTTTTTGGGGAGGAAAATAGTGGGGGGAGGGGGGGATCTGCTTACCAGGTATTCATCTGGCTAGTGTCCTTAATCTGGTCAGCTTCAGCACATTAGTTTGCTGGGTTTTTTATCCCTGCTTGGGGATAAAAAACAGCTTCTAAGGCACAGCTGAGAGGAAGCAGCAATGAGAAAAGCAGGGGGTGGGGAGATCGCTTCACTTGGCTAGTGCCTAGTTAGGGCTAAAAAAAGCTTCTAACGAACAGCTAAGAGTCGGAGCAAAGCATGGAGATCGCGTCACTCACTAGTGCCTCGTTAAAGCACAGCGGAGAATTGAGGGAGCAGGCAACGCTGAGAAGATCGCTCGCTAGTGTCTCATAGCGCCTCGTTAGGGCTGAAAAAAAGCTTCAAAAAAGTTACATTCGGAGTATAAGACACACTCAAATTTTCAGCTTCTTTTAGGGGGAGGAGGTGCATCTTATACTCCAAAAAATATGGTACATATTCTTAAATAGATAGTGACTAAAAGAATTCACTCTTTTATTTGTATTTTTAGTATATAGAAACATTAGACTGAGAGGAGACAAAGAAGAAAAGTTAATTAACTATTTTGTCTGTTTTAAAGTCTCTTACTAGAGAATCTAATCACACTAGATTGTGA
This sequence comes from Pantherophis guttatus, assembly GCF_059756535.1. Taxonomy (NCBI): domain Eukaryota; kingdom Metazoa; phylum Chordata; class Lepidosauria; order Squamata; family Colubridae; genus Pantherophis; species Pantherophis guttatus. The sequence continues at coordinate 70,963,703 of NC_142066.1, read as the reverse complement.
TTTTTTTAAAATTAATTTTATCTTTTTTTTTTTTTTTTTAGAAAACTTTACAAACACTTTGTAGAATTTAAGGACAATTTTTGTAACCTGTTATTTTCTGGTATTATTTTATAATTTCTCCATTTTTTCAAGTCCAATTTATTTTAACTTTCCAGTCCTGTAACTATCAATTAAATTATTCTTGCTATTATTTTTTAATGTGTCTTCCCACTCCAGAATTGGGGGATGATATATAATTCATTAACCATAGCACTATGTGTAATGAATGCTTCATACTTTCCATTTCAATCCAAATCAGTTTTGAATATCATTCTACAGGAATTATCTTCATGTGTTCAATCCAACATATAAGGAATATTAAGTAGTCTCACCTTTCTCCCATTCATGTTGGATAGCATAAGAGAAAAAATAGCATATTTTTATAACATGATTATCTACAGCTTTATATGGAATCACTTTTGAAACTTTCAACTGCAGACAATCACATTATAAGTTTGGAAGCCATTGAAATATTTAATTAGAACAATCATACAAAATTTTTCTCTTGATAGATTATTGTCAGCCCTTTGATGTAGTCCAGACAAGAAGCCATGATAACATCACCTTTATTGTAAGGTTATGGTAACAGAATCTTGCAAGTCTGACAAAAATGGTTTCCTCTGTCTTATTTTTAGTCTCCTGAAAACAAAGGAAGGTCCCTTCTAAGATTTTTTTCTATGCTCCCACTCCTCATTAGGATTAAGATTTCATTTATAAGACTTCTGTTTAGATTGTGGCTCTTCCTCCTCTCTTCCAAGGTTATTGTCACTTATATCTACTCCAGAATGATGTATTTCAGTATTTTGTTCTATATTCTGCTATATAAGCATATATTAATTGTACATAGACATTGTTGTATTTGGCAATATGGAGGACAGTTTTAATGGTTTAAATTTGTAGTTTGTAACACATTTGAAGCACTGGAATGGAACAGATTCCAATTGACAGATATATCAATTGTCTTCATTGTGTTTTCAGTTCTAAGTGTAAATAAACAATAATAAACCACTGTGACTGGTAAGGATAAAATTTTACTCTAAAATAAAAACAGAGATTAAAAAATTGTGATTGAATCATTGGTCTTTATTGCACATACCATATGTGGAATACTAAAACAAACATAAGCATCTAATGTAATTTTGAAGTATTATTCATTCACTTTTTCCTTTTGCAACTTTTTGTTGAGGCTAAATGTAAATCTGCATAGTTATTGACAAGATGTGCTTCTGTCCAAATTTTCTAATGTACATGTAACTGCATGAGTACGTATTATATAAATCATTATAATTTACCAAGTGCATTGAAAAGGACACAAATCTGCTGGGATTTACTTAAAGAGTCACGTAGTCCTTACTGTACTGTAAGACTTGGTTTTCTGGTGGCTATTTTCCTTTGCTCATTAATATATATCCCCTCTCCAAAAAAGGCTAAATAGAGTTGCCAGTTGTCATTGTGTCAGATATTTAAGTAATTTATCAACTTACCAGAAGACTTTGATTCTTTTTTTTTTATTGAAAAAGTTTTTCAAATACAAATTTTCCCCCTTTCCCCCCCTCCTCCCTAACCCCCTCTCACCCTCCCCTCCCCCCTGTGGCTTCTCCAAAATAAAACCCAAGTTAATAACAGATTATATAATACTTTACCATCCTTTTATTCCACCCCCCATATACTGACCCTTTCTTTCTAACAATATTATTATATCCCCCTTATACTATACATTTCAAAGCAACATTCAACTGTAAAATTATATAATAAATTCTAATTTAGCAATTTCATCTATTCAACTCATAATCTGTCCATTTCCACCTCCCCCATGCATATGTCTCTTAAGATAATCTATCTCCACCCTTCTAACAATATCATTATGTCCCCCTTATACTATACATTTCAAAGCAACATTCAAAGCAACATTCAGCTGTAAGACTATATAATAAATCCTAATTTAGCAATTTCAGCTCATAATCTATCCATTTCCTCCTCCCCCATACATATATCTCTTAATTCAAATCTTTTACGTATATTGATATAACATAACATCCCTTTTCCTAAGCTAAACAATCAGTAAACTAACCTATCTCGACCCACTTTCCTACAGGTCTACATACATAATATTTTCAATATCTTTATTCTTCTGCCCATTCCACTAAAAAAAAATTATTTACATATATATATAAAATCCTCAATTGGCTTTAAATTTGTAATCCATATGATATCTTCTGTAATGTCTCTCAACTGGATTGTGAATTCCATTACCCATGTTAGGGTAACATCACATCCTAATTCCAACAGTATATTCGGTATCTTCAATTACCATCTGCCCCCATCAACAATAAATGTTTTCATATATAAAAAACCACCCGAGTGACTTTATATTTATATTCCATATAGTGTCTTCTACAATGTCTTCCATCAAGATTATTAATTCCAACCACCGTGTTAGGGTAATAGCCAGATCTTCTGCATGCCCCAATCCCTTAGTTCTCTTGCCTTATAGCTCAGCATAAATGTAATCCATTTGTCAAAGAATCCAAAATAGAAAGTTCCAATCCACTCAATTTAAGGCCATCTTCCACATCCCAGGAGTACAGCACTGCAGAGATCTGTCACTCTCCTCAAGATAATATAAACCAATACTTTGCCTCAATTATATTTTATTCAATCAGCTCTTAAGTAACTGGCATTACACTGTTGTTTGGTCTAAAAAAATTTATTTTTGTAGGACCTGCTTCTTCTTTTCTTAACTTTTTGTAACTTAGATCTCCATCCTGGTTTCCTTTCTATGAGTTATATATCAACTGTTTGGTTTCCATGCTGGTCTATAGCTTGATAAGTCATCACATTAGAATCCAAAGCCGCCTCTCTTGTATTTATAGGTAATCCAACTGTAGCCTCTGAAGGAGAATCCAGAAGCGGCTCGTCCACAAAAGCCTCTGTAGCTTGTTGTTTTTCCATTACCTCCACCTCCATCTGCTTAGCCTGAATTTCAATCTCTTGTTGATTTTGCTTTTCTTTATTCCCCTTGTGTATTATACGTGGAGATGTTAGACCCATTTTAAAAACCTTATAGTAAAATTCTTCTGCTTTTTCAACAGTATTTAATTGATATCTTTCTCCTTGATATCTCAATATTATACCAACTGGAACATCCCACCTGAATGGGATGTTTTGTTTCTTTAGTTCAGTCACCAAAAATCCAAAATCCTTTCTATCTTTTAACATCTTGGGCGGTAGCTCTTTAAATATCCAGATCTTCCTTCCATGCATTTCAAGAGTGGAGTTGAAAGACTTTTGCACAATATCATTTCTTATTTCTTTATCAGTAAAGTAAATCACCACATCTCTAGGCAGCTGCCTTTGCTTTGCCACCCAAGAATTAACCCTGTAGGCCTTATCAATCTTGCAGGATACCTCTTCAGGGCTAACCTTTAAAATCCCAGCCAGAACTTCAGCAGACATCTTTCTCAAATATTGTCTTTTATCTTCCTGTATTCCCCTAATTCTAACAGCAAATTCCATGAATCTGAATTGCATTATTGTGGCTTCATTTTCAGTCCTTTGTTTTATATTATCTACATTGTAAGTCTTATAGTCAGCTTCCTTTATTTTTTTAAACTCTACTTCTGAGCTTTTTTCTTGAATCCTTATTAAATCATTTTCAATTCCTTGTATTTTATTATCCAAATTATAAATCTTATCATCAACTTCCTTCATTTTAGAGTCTATTTTTGAGTTTATAACTTCATCCATCTTCATAATTAGTTCTAAGAAACTTTTCATATGTTGCTTCAGAATATCATACTTTTGTTGAACCAACTCTTTAATTTCCTGTCTAAAATTTTCAAGATTCAGATTCACAGTCTTATCATGTCTTGCCATCTCCTCCAGTAAAAATTTCTTTAGGTCTGTGAAGCCGTTCTTCTGCATCTGCAAGCTCTCAACTTGTTCATGTGATTTATAAATGGGAGAAACCCCCCCCCCCATGGCTTGGTTATCTGGCTTTGTCAGTTATAGCGCCATCCTGCCACACAACAGATTTTTTTTCCTTTTAAAGAAAAAGACTTCTCTCCAAACAATAGCAATAACAAGTCTCTAAGAAGGAAGAAACATGAAATATTTTTTTTCTCTTCACTTCTAACCAGCACTTTTGTTAGATACTTTGTAACTTTGTAACGTTATAAACTATTCAAACGGAAGGACTTTCACTTTCAGCTTTTCTCAAGCCTCGGCCAGTCACCATTTTAGACTCCTCCTTTCACTCTTCTTTACCTTTAAAATCAGTCTTAGGGTTAAAAATACTTGCGGTTTAGAATCCCAGATCCGGATTTCATCCTGCTTGTTCAAATGATCTGTTAATTTCTTTAATTGGTCCGGTCCCATCGCCTGGCTCTGCAAAAGGCAGAGTTCTCCCGAAGCCCGGAGCAGCGGCGAGCGGAAATAGGGAGCCACAACCTGCTTCGTCCCCAAGAGTAAAAAAAGAACTCTGGGGACTTCGCAGAGGGCTCTACCTGCCCTCGCCGGCTCTGTCTCACATTTCTTTTAGGAAATGGAGTTTTTCGAGCCGCCTTTCAGATGTAAAGGTGGCTCTTTATGGGCGACGGGGCTGGCGGTCTCAGAGGACTGTCTGGCGGCGACGGAAGCCAGACCGGAAGCCCCCCCAAGACTTTGATTCTTTGACGAAGAATGAAAGACTCATGTATCAGGGCTTTATTTATTTATTTATTTTCTTAGTATCATTTATTTAGTAGCCTAACAACTATTGATTTAATCCCTTCTGTGTAAAAGTGGCCAAAAATGGCAATTTTAATAAAACATTAATAAGACCACCTTTTTGGTTGGCATCATAATGACATTGGAGTTGTTATCTATTGAGCTAAACTTGAATCTGTAATCCTACCTGATTTTATGATTTAAAAATCATACTTTAAAAAATCATACTTTTAAAAATGATTTAAAAGTCATACACTTTATAACCAAGTGTATGACATATACAAAAAGGACAAACTATACAGTATTTATATATTTTTTCATATCTCTGAATCCTCTTTTTTCTTCCTCATTTGTTAAATGACAGGACACTAGAATTTCAAGTTCATGTGATAATTATGTTAATCCTTTGATCTTGTTTAATGTATTTCAGTCCTAATGGGCCTAAACTGGTACACAATGAAAGCAGAGAGCAGAACAGTGAAACTTACTTCATAAACCACATTTTAGAAGATAAAAAATAATAGCTGGTTGATACATAATACTAAACCTCTCCCCCCCTTATATTTAAAGGATCAATTCCATTGTGGTTGATAAACCTTTTGTCAGGGTTCAAAGTAACACCCCCAACAAAAGAAAAATCCAAGACTAGAAGTTCCTCAAAATTCCATTTTATTAGAGATGTCATATTAGCACATCTTGGAAAACCCTAATCTGAAAGCCTCCAGGTTTTCCCCACCCAAAGGAAAGTGCAAGTCCCTGTCCCAGCACCCACATGTCCATCACATGGCCCAAGCAATGCCCCGTCCCAACTGGAGATGCCTCCCAGTCACACCTCTTCATGTACAGGGCAGGATGTCCTTGAGTCTCAGAGAAAAGAATGTTATTAAGGCTAGATATCTCCATACAATCCTCTCTCCCAGTTTCCCACAGCACTAAATGTGGCAGCCCTGAAGATCCAAAGTAAAAGATGGCTTCCAGGACTGACACCTTTATTTCTTGGCAAGTAGACATACCACATTGTGAATTAATATACCTGAAGACTTATAGCATTTGATGCTTACTTCCAGCAAATTTGTGATCATGGTTCTCTGAATCCAGGAATCAAAGCATGCTGTTGCATGAAGAGTATCATCTATTTAAAATTTTGGGCTACCTGAAAGGGATACCCCACATTGGCTTCTCCCTAAAGAAAAGTTCTTCTTATCCCATAGGAGTCAATGCAAAAGAGTCCCAGAATTTCCTCCAGTTGTTAATAATCAAGTAATTGTGCTGAAATACTGGGTTGTAATTGTATTTCTATTTAGTAGGAATTTTTAGGAAGAGTTGTAAAGAATTTATTTAGCATATTCTTGTTTTTGTTTCTTCTCCCCCAAAGTTATTTTTCTGCCTTTGACCTCATTAATATATTTGAATTCAAGTCATTACTATTGTGCTAAATAAGTGTAATGCCCTGTGGGATATGTAAAAGACTTTAAATCATAAAAGATGTAATACTGCTGTGTAATTTGCGGACAAATGGTGGTGAAATGACTTCATACCCCTCATTCCATTCCTGTCAGTTTAGCAGCCCTCTTCCTTTCAATTTTAGTAAGGGTGTCTGAAACCCATGCTGAATTGCGTAATTTGAATAGGGCCAATAGGTTTTACCATTGAATTTATATGACCATGAAAACTACATTTCTCTACAGATAATATGGTCAAGATTGTACAATAAATTTTTTGGAGAAACTTCAGTATCTTATAATAATTTCTGAAATATGCTTTGGGTGCTCAAATGATTCAATAAACTTTTTATTTTCAATAAGATAATAATTTCTACTGACTTTTTAAAAATCAAATTAATAAAAATAATTTTAGCAATAATACAACTAATAATGGTTTAAAAAAAAAGCTGAAAATTAATCTTATTTTAAATATGGTAAATAAGTTTAGACCAAAAATGACTAAAAGAGCTGAAAAAGAAAGAAGAAAAAGAAGAAAAAAGAAAAAAATCCAATAATTTTGAAAAAATACAAAATTTTATACTACCAAAGAAATAATATTGTTGTCACAGATCATTTCAAATCTGTGTGTAAACAATTACTTAGATATGTACCATATGAAATCAGTCTCCAATTTTGCTTCTCCATTAATAATTAATTCCAATACTGAAAACTAATAAATTTCACTAAGCAAATTGAAAGCCCTTCATGAAAAAACCATGTTTTTCCACAATCCAATCTCTATCCAATCTCAATATATCCAAATTTTTTGTTAAATAGACAAATTCCAAACTTTTTGAGTATAATTTAATAGCACATTAACTTCCTTAAACATTTACCTTAATTCATCACAGGAATAATATTTTAACCAATAAGAAACCAGTAAGGACTTTTTTAAAGAAAGGAGACAAGAAGGAATTACGTTTTAGAGGAGAGAAATGATAAGACAACAGCAACAGCCTAACAAAAATATTAAAAAATATCTTAAATGTAAAAATCCATGCAACTATTTCAGAAAGTGCCAGGGCTCCTTTTTATAAATCAGTTCAGGATTTTTCTTTAAAATCAAAAATATTTTTTTGAAACTGCCTATTTTATCACCATAATTAATTTTCAGTTCACTTGCTTAATTGAGAAACAGTAGCAATGTGCTAAGATTATTGTTTTGTTCTTCTCTTCAAGCTTATTTATAATCTTTTTCGAAAATCCTGTTCTTTTAACTCAGAAGTTAATGCTTCCTGATCACCTGATCATAAAATCAATTTATGATCTGTCATGACTAAAGTCATGGAGTTTGACAAATGATTAGACAGAGGACTATGCTTTGGGCCTCGGGAATCATAATCTCTTCATAAAATGATGGAGTTGGTTGACAGAACTGTCATATAGCTGTGACAATGACTCAGTTGTTTTGCAATATGTTTCATTCACAATAACTAAAAAAACCCTCTTCCCCTTAGAAATGTTTTCATGTCATATGCTAACTGGTGGGTTATTTGTGGATATTTATCAAAAAAAATTATATAGCAACTTAAATATAAAAATTCTACCATCACAGATTGTTGGAAGTTAAATCCAGTCCATATCTTATTCCAAGCTGGGAGAGAAAATGCAGGGAAAGGAAAAATAATTTTGAGGCTGGTTGCAGTTGGAAAGGAGGTTTCTGTTTATTGGAGCAGTAACAACAGTGACAACAGCATATATTCCTGGGTGCAGCTGGCAAATTGGGGTTGTGAGCAAGTGAGTTTTTGAACCTTTTGTGATTTATATGTCATCATCTGTATGAAAATGTGTTCTTTCTTGGTTTGTTTGTGTTTTAATTGGTGCTGTGAAATTCCCTTTGTGATGTGTGGGGTTATGACTGGCCCAAGAGGTGAGGGGAGATGCAAATCTTAAGGTGTTTTGTTGTTTTGATTTAATCTTGTTTGCCTAATCAGTTTCAGTTCTTGGTATATTCTGTCTATTTGGAGATTGCTTTAGCCAAAACCATTTTACAATGTAAAATTGTTTTGTGAATGAAACTTAGTTTCTTAAAGCTTTGCCTGCAGGCTGTTTTAGTGGAGGAAAGACTGGGGCTGCTTTCTGCCTTTGTTTTTTCTCTTCTTCTCCTTTAGGGGAAATATTCTATTCTGGTTCTTTTTTTATTCTGTAAAATATTTTATTCTGTGGAGAGAGGTCCTTTCTACAAGATTAACCAGCACAGAATTTGTTCTTATCAAGAGATATTTACAATTATTCAATTATACGGTTGAATTGAGCGATTATTCCAATTGATAAATTGCCACCTGAGCTCAAAAGAATATAAAGTATCTGTCCAATACTTCTGTTCAATTGTACTGATAGGAATTAATATATCTGTCAAGAGAAGCTTGAGATTTTTTATCATTTGGAATATTAATGCTTTGTATAGGTTGTGTGTGTGTCTCCAAACGTACATTTTTGCAGTTGGTTTAATATTTTATATTTTCCTAATATTTGAAAAATATTATGCAAATAGTTTTATCCAATGTAATTATTTCTGTTTCTTCTTTTCTTTATATATGTATTTTATGCAACTTCTATGTGAATTTTAACCAATTTGTCAAATTCAGAACAATATAGATTCTTATTAAATTTAGTTACACTATTGGTCTGATTTGTCACATAATATTGTATGCAACAATTTCATAGGCAAGATTCTGATTTAAATTAATGTTATGCTTCTATATTGTTTAATTTTGCAATATTTGGGAAGTAGAACAATGAAGTTAACAAAAAACTAGAGGTGTTGTGAACCTATAACTTTCTATTTATATGGTGTGATTTGCTTAGGAAATGATCACTGATAATGGTTAGTCTTCTGATTACACTACTGGTCATTACGTTACAAACAAGCAGAAGATCTAATGAAACTTCAGAAAATAACTAATTTGATTATGCTGTTTGTGGCTATTTAGTCAGAAAGATGGGCAAGAGGAAACATGATAAAGATATCCGAAGAAACTAATGATATAGAAAGTTAAAAAATATTTTCTTTTATTACACTATCAGAAACTGATATTCTATCAGAACAGAACTGATGCATCAGGCAAGAGGTAGAAGAAAATAGTTGTTATTTAAGCACATAGTACAACTATGGACTTTATTATCCAATTTGATTTCAATTTATTATGGTCAAAAGATCCCAAATAGCAAGTTATAATTTAGATTTTAAGTGTTTAACAATTCCATTTATGAAGGATAAAGTTACTTATGAATCTGACATTTATTTTTACCCTTATGGGTGATATAGCCTCCTCAATCTCAGATCTTCCCCAGAGGTCTGCCAGTCTGAAGGTTCAGTGCAGTATGTTCCTGATGTTGAGCCATTCTCCCAGCTTTTCCAACAAGTGTTCCAATATCAGTGGGTCCACTTTATCCTTTACTTTCTGTTCTCTAGTTCCTTCTTCGACTCTGGTACTTTTCCAGCTTCTTATGTTCTTTGTTTCTCTCTTTCTGGAACTGGGTATGTATAGCCTGATAAAAAGAAAGACTAGGGGTGACATGATAACAGTGTTCCAATATCTCAGGGGCTGCCACAAAGAAGAGGGAGTCAAGCTATTCTCCAAAGCACCTGAGGGTAGAACAAGAAGCAACGGGTTGAAACTAATCAAGGAGAGAAGCAACTTAGAATTAAGGAGAAATTTCCTGACAGAACAATTAACCAGTGGAACAACTTGCCTCCAGAAGTTGTAAATGCTCCATCACTGGAAGAGATTGGATAACCATTTGTCTGATGTGGTGTAGGGTTTCTTGACTAAGCAGGGGGTTGGACTAGAAGACCACCAAGGTCCCTTCCAATTCTGCTATTCTATTCTATTCATCCTAATGTTGCTACTATTTGGCACTGCTACATCTATCACCATTGCTGTCTTTTGGTCCCTGTTTCCTAGGATAATGTCTAGTTTATTTATTTATTTATTTATTTATTAAATTTATATACCGCCCTATTCCTGAGGGACTCAGGGCGGTGAACAGCGAACGATAAAAAATACATGTAATACAAATGTTAATTAAACAAAAACCAATTAAAATATACTAAACACTCTGGTCCTAGATAATTCAAGACATCCCAGTTTAAAATAAAATCGAAAGCAATATAAAGGGAAAGTTAGGCCAGGCCGGCCTGCTGAAACAGGAATGTTTTGAGGGCACGGCGGAAAGTGCGCAGATCCGGAATCTTCTGTATCTCTGGGGGGAGCTCGTTCCAGATGGTGGGTGCCCCCACAGAAAAGGCTCTCCCCCTGGGGGCCGCCAGTCGACACTGTTTGGCTGACGGCACCCTGAGAAGCCCCTCTCTATGGGAGCGTACTGGGCGGTGAGAGGCTATTGGTGGCAGAAGGCGGTCTCGTAAGTACCCCGATCCTAAGCCATGGAGTGCTCTAAAGGTGGTAACTAAGACCTTGAAGCGCACCCGGAAGACCACAGGGAGCCAGTGCAGCTTGCGCAGGAGGGGAGCCACATGGGAGCGCCATGCTGCTCCCATAACTACCCGCGCGGCCGCATTCTGGACCAGCTGGAGCCTCCGGGTGCTCCTCAAGGGGAGCCCCATGTAGAGAGCATTACAGTAGTCCAGGCATGAAGTGACGAGGGCATGAGTGACCGTATTTAACGAGTCCCGATCCAGAAAGGGACGCAACTGGCGAATCAGGCGAACCTGATAAAAAGACCTCCCGGCCACAGCCGTCAAGTGTTCTTTTAAAGACAGCCGTGAGTCCAAGAGGACGCCTAAGTTGCGAACCCTCTCTGTGGGGGGCAATGACTCATCCCCAATAGTCAGTGATGGCACCAACTGACTATATCGGGACATCGGAAACCACAGCCACTCGGTCTTGGATGGGTTGAGTCTGAGTCTGTTCCTCCCCATCCAGATCCGTACAGCCTCCAGGCACTGGGCCATCACTTTAAGTTTAGTTGATTGGAAAGTATCTGCCTGTGCTTCTGGATCTGGATCACAATATTGTTACTATAGATTCATGTCAGGTACATTAGCAAGTTGATCTCTAGCTCAATCTCAGCTTGATGTCATCCACGTGGAGGAGATGGCTGATGGTAGTTCCATTCTTGAAACTGTATCCATATAATACAGATGTTGTAATGTTTGGGTAAAACTTTTTTTAAAAAAATATAGAATCAAATTATTTAAGCAAATATATTAATAAATCCAAGTATCAGGTTTGATTTGATCAATTCTTCTAATATTTCTGCTGTACGTCTGTTTGACTATAATTATATTCATAAACATATATAATTTTATTGGATTTATCTATTTTGGGAACTGGCACAAAATATTGAATGATAAATTTATCAAATGGCTTGGCTTCAAGATTAACCTTCAGAATTTTTCTTGTGGTGTACAAATGAAGGCTCTAGGTCTTCATCTAGTTTACAAAGCCAAAATGAAACTCTTAAAACTATGGACTCTTGATGTTCTCTTTATCACACTAGATAGCATCTAAATTGAGAGAAGAGAGTGAAATTTGCTCTCTGTTTATATACAGTTGGTTTTTGCCGTCATCATTTGTAGCAGTTTGTTTTCTCCTTGATAATTCCTTGACTCGACTGTTTATTGCTTGATCATTTCTCTGATTTAATTCCTGCTTATTTGAGTGTTGTTTGCTGGCATGGAGGTGTTCTGGTAATTTTGTTTCCTTTTTAACTTTTTTATTGATTCTTTTGAAAGGGGTGTATGTTATGTAAATAGGTTTGTTTGGCGGGAAGTTTGAATTAACTGACCCTCAGCTGATTGGCTGACCACTACTGCTGTAAGGTATATAAAGGGAGCTGGCTCCCAGGTTGAGTTGCTGGAGTCTCACCATATAATAAAGAGCTGTTGTCACGAACTACTCTGGCTTGCTGCGTCCTCATTCACCCCACTTAACATTGGCGATGAAGGTGGGATTTTGAGGCCAGAAGCAGAAAAGAGCTGAAGCCACGTTCAGAGAGGGGACCGGAGACCGCAACCGAATCCAGCAAGGCGAGCGAGCGGAGCACAGGAGAATCCCCAAAACGATGTCTGCCTACACCCCGCCAGCGCCTTTCGACCCCAAGGAAGAGAAGTGGGGATCCTACATGTCTCGGTTCGAGTGCTTCATGGTGGCAAACGACATGCAGGGGCTACCGGACGTTCGGAAGAAAGCCCTGTTCCTGAGCCACTGTGGGCCAAGGGTCTTCGACACAGCCGAAGCATTGTCAGAGCCGAATTCGGTCCACAACATTTCCTGGTCGACGCTACAGACTCTGCTGAAAGACCACTATGCACCAACGCCATCGAAGTACGTCCAACGCTATGATTTCCGGCAACGGCTACAGCAGGAGGGCGAATCGATCAGCGAGTACATCGCTGCCCTGTGTAAGGCCGCAACCCAATGTGAGTACCGAGACCTGGATGAGATGCTCCTAGAGCAACTAATTTTCGGAGTGAGAGATAGCCGACTCCAGCGAAGGCTGCTTGCGAGGTCAAACCTGACCCTACTCATCGCGCTAGACGAGGCCAGGGCACAAGAGTCATCAACAAAGGCTGCAGAAAGACTAAAGAGCTCCCACGTAACCAGAACAACGCAAAAGACAGCACCAGTGCACCGAGAGGCCACGAGCACCACGAGCGAAGGGGAGTCTGAAGAAGAAGTCTACCGCACCGAGCAGTCCTGCACGGCCCGCAGGGAGCCCAGATATGGATGCGCCAGCTGCGGAGGGTCCCACTCACGTCAAAACTGTAAGTTCAGGGACGCCATTTGCCGTTCCTGTGAAAAAAGGGGCCACATCGCTCGGGTCTGCAGATCCAAGGCACACCAGAGCTACAAACCACGTGGCCAACCCTTCCAATCAGAGCCGGCACCACACCGAAGGCCCAACAGAGATGGCGGAAACCAGAAGGGCGCGAAATTTGAAGACGCTGGGGCCTACACCATCCGCATCGCAGAGACCTGCACCTCGCCCGGAGAAAAGACCTACACCACGGTCGAGATCGAGGGACGGGAGTGCCAGATGGAGATCGACACGGGATCACCAATATCCATCATGTCGTGGGAAAACCTAAAGAAAATCATCCCCAGCGCACGCAAGCGACAGCTCCAGCCACAGCAACGCAGATTGAAGGACTACCAGGGGAACCGCATACCCGTCGAAGGAAGAGGCGAGTTCCAAGTACAGTACGGGGAGTTTACCGAGAAACTGCCCCTCACCATAGTCAGCGACAACCTCCCAAGCCTCCTGGGCATGGACTGGTTTAGAGCCCTAGGCATGGGATTCACCGGAGTGAGAAACGTCAGAAGCACCCTGAAGGAAGACCTGATGCAGGAGTTCCAAGACGTGTTCGACGAAAGGCTGGGCAAGTATGTGGGGACCCCGATTTCATTTAACCTCAACCCCAATATTGCACCCATCCGCTTAAAGCCTAGGCGGGTACCGTTCGCCCTGAAGCCCAAAATTGACATTGAACTGGACAAATTAATCAAACAAGGGGTGCTTGTTCCAGTCGACCACGCCAATTGGGAGACCCCAATTGTGACGCCGGTAAAGCCGGACGGATCAGTGCGCATATGCGCTGATTATAAATGCACAATTAATAAGGCCCTGCAGCAGAGCGCCTATCCAGTGCCCATTGTTCACCATTTATTGCATTCCCTGGGCCCCGGCAAGATCTTCGCAAAACTCGATCTTGCGCAGGCGTACCAGCAACTGCCGGTAGATGGCGCTACCGCAGAGGCACAGACTATCGTAACCCACAGAGGGGCCTTCAAGTGCAACCGTTTGCAATTCGGAGTAAGCGTAGCCCCCGGACTTTTCCAAAGTACCATGGAGCGGCTACTACAAGGGATCCCCAGGGTGGTGCCCTATTTTGATGACGTGCTCATTACCGCCGACAATGAGCAGCAATTAAGAGAAAGACTGAGGGGAGTCCTAAGGAAATTCAGGGACGCAGGACTCAGAGTAAAACGAAATAAATGCATGATCGCAGTTCCCTCAGTCGAATTCCTAGGGTACAGGGTAGATGGCACCGGCATACACCCCACAGAAAGCAAGATCAGGGCAATCAGAGAAGCACCCACCCCCAAAGACAAGGCAGAGTTACAGGCCTTCCTGGGACTATTAAACTTTTACGCCATCTTCCTTAAAGACAAGGCAACAGTGGCAGAACCCCTACATAGACTGTTAACCAAGAAAGCCACATGGAAATGGGGGAAGGCTGAAGACAGGGCATTCGCCGGCATCAAAAAACTGTTATCAGCTGAAAGCTTTTTAATACAATACAATGCAACGCTTCCCCTTGTTCTAGCATGTGACGCGTCCCCATTCGGGGTGGGAGCCGTCCTGAGCCACAGACTCCCGAATGGCCTAGAAGCGCCCATTGCGTACTACTCCCGGACTCTATCAAGCGCCGAGCGAAATTATAGCCAGCTCGACAAGGAGGCCCTCGCCGCCGTTTCAGGAGTAAAGAAATTCCACGAGTACTTGTTCGGGAGGGATTTTGAACTAATCACCAACCATCGACCGCTCCTGGGTCTCCTCGCAGGAGATCGACCAACCCCGGCAGCACTATCGCCCAGGATGACACGCTGGGCCATCTTCCTCGCAGCATACTCCTATCGCCTGGTACATCGACCAGGGGCGGACATGGGCAATGCGGACGCACTCAGCCGATGCCCACTCCCTGACGGCCTAGAAGACCCCACACCCGGCATCCCCATCCTGCTGATAGACGTTTTGGACTCTGGGCCCATAACATCAGCCGAGGTTGCGAGAGCCTCAACCAAAGACCACGTGATCCGGACAGTCGCAAGTTGGGTCATGAGGGGGTGGCCGGAAAAGATTGGGAGCGGGGAATTTAAACTGTTCGCGGGAAAACGGGACGAGCTGACAATGCAAGGGGGGTGTTTGCTATGGGGCGATCGGGTTGTTATTCCTTTACGTTTACGGGAAAAGGTTTTAACATTGTTGCATGAGGGGCACCCTGGGATTGTAAGAATGAAGGGGCTAGCCAGGAGCTACGTCTGGTGGCCCAGCATGGACACAGACATTACCGAGTGGGTGGGGAGATGCCAGCCCTGCCAAGAGTCCAGATCAGACCCACCAACGGCGCCCGTGAGAGAGTGGGAAAGGCCCCAGGGACCCTGGTCCAGGATACACATTGATTTTGCAGGCCCATTTCACAGACAGACCTTCATGGTCGTTGTAGACGCATTCTCCAAATGGTTGGAGATCAAGCTAATGAAGGCCACTACCACCGACGCAACCATCAGGGAGCTGAGACAGTTATTCGCCACCCATGGGTTACCGGACATCCTAGTGTCAGATAACGGGCCACAATTCACCGCGACACAATTCGAGGGCTATTTAGCAGGACTAGGGATCAGACATGTCCTTTCAGCCCCGTTTCATCCGGCCAGTAACGGACAGGCGGAGAGATTTGTAAGGTCAGCAAAGGAGGCCCTTTCACGTCTAAGCCCCGGAGACTGGCAGGAAAGGATAGATAAGTTTTTAATAGCACAGCACTCCACACCCTGTACAGCCACAGGCCGAAACCCGGCAGAACTATTAATGGGACGGAAACTCCGAGGAATACTAGATAGGCTCAACCCCAATTACTCTCCAGAGGTTTTCAAGGGGGGGGGAGAGAAAGCTTAGAGAATTCACCATAGGAACACCGGTTCACGCTAGAAACTATGGACAGGGCCCATTCTGGGAAGCCGGGACAATCACAGAAATCACGGGGCCCAAATCATACAGGGTAGATATGGGGGACGGGAAAGTTTGGCGCAGACACATTGACCAGCTTAGAAAACGGGTGACCACAGACACCGACGACAAGTTAGACGACCCCATTTCTGACCATGACTACCAGCCAGAAGCACAAAACACGAGCCCGAGTAGAGCGGAGGACTTAGCTGAGGATTCTGGTATCCAGCGCCGCCCCATCGAAGTAGTCCAAACAGCCGGAGAAGTCGCCGCCCACGAGGAGGTCCCGGAGGCCTCATTGGCGGAGCAGGGAGAAACAGAAAGTCCCTCCGACCTGCTCGACGCCGCCCCTCCGACTGAACTGCGCAGGTCAACTAGGACTCGTACACGCCCTAGTCACCTGAGAGACTTTGTATGTAAATAACACCCCAAGTGACTTCTGGGAGGGGAGGAGTGTTATGTAAATAGGTTTGTTTGGCGGGAAGTTTGAATTAACTGACCCTCAGCTGATTGGCTGACCACTACTGCTGTAAGGTATATAAAGGGAGCTGGCTCCCAGGTTGAGTTGCTGGAGTCTCACCATATAATAAAGAGCTGTTGTCACGAACTACTCTGGCTTGCTGCGTCCTCATTCACCCCACTTAACAGTGTAAATGTTGTTTATTTCTATGTATCTTTTGATGGCTGATTTGACTACCAAGCTTCTAGGAATTCCCTGGTGTTTTTGGATCTAGGATGTTCACAGTTTCCCAAATGAACTTATTTCTCAGTTGAAATAGTTTTCCAGTTAAAACTACTTAGGCTTAGGCCTTATCTTAAAGGGAAATATTACACTGATTATATGAGCAGAACAATTTTGTATTCTTTGGTGACAAACTTTATATATCTAGACACAAGGTTCACTGAATTTATAAACTTTTGAGTAGAATTGTGCTCTTGGATAATGTATACTGTCTTCTGACCATAAGGTTATCTGGTAACATATATCAAATGACTCGGGGTCCCATATCTGCTATTCATGCATCTTCATCATCAACAACATTATCATCACAATACCAACATTACTTTATGTTTCATTTATTTTATTTTTTTGTTAAATAAAACAAAACCTCTTCATTGATAACCAGGAAATAGAGATAGAAACACTGAAATTATTTACGATACCAAGATTGCTCAACAGATAACTGATAGTGATAGCAACGCTTTTAGCAATTGTCCTAAAGAAATCGGGTGATCTGTCAGCAAAGAAAAAGAACTGCTGATCTGGTCACAAGAATGAAACAAGAACTGTGTCATGCCACGTAGAAAGGAACATTGGTACATAATAGATTTTTCTATGTTTGGCAGTGGATAGAGCTAAATCTCCCTTGAGTAGGAATGTCATTACAATAATAATATTGATCTATTTTTCATCTTTCAATTCACAAGCATTTGGAGAGAATAATATTGTGATAAACAAAACGTCCAATGTATACTGCAAACAAAAACTGTCAGCCAGTATTTTAGCATTAGGAGTAATTGTGAGACTCACAGGGAAAATTTTTCTCCCTTATATTTTTTAAATATAAGAGGAAAATCCCAGATGATTTTACTGGCATTTTAATCGTTACAGATGAGAGGGGGCATAATGTTTGTTAGCACATATGATGTGTCATTTCTCTTTTTTTCCTTGATTCAAAAGACTACAATATGAATATTTCATGATAATGATGAAAAGAAAACATTACAAATGTCAATATTTTAAAACGTTTAAAAAATATAAGCTTTTTGAGGCATATTAAAAATATGACTTAAAATTTAAATAAATTTGGAAATTTATTTCATAAGGAAAACAACTGAGTAAACTTACACATTGTTCAGTTGCCTTTTTTGCTTTCTGTCAAAAAAAAAGACTAATTAAAATGTTGACAAAGTATATATCAGAAATTCACCAATGAAAATCAAGTTTAGATTTATCTGCCAAATGTTATGATCTAATTTTTAGCTACCTATTCTTGCATAAAGTCTCAATACATTCAAATATTAGGAATACAGTCAAAGTATACATAGTCATAGGACAAATATATTTTAGACCAAAATACTGTTTAAAAATAGCAAAACTTACTCAAAATAACACATCGTAATAAATCTATATCATAGTCTCTGAAGAGTCTAATATACACAAAAATGTTGTTTTAAAATTTAAAGGACACTAAAAACAGAAAACAAATACATAACATACCATATGTTTTCAAGAAAAGGGCATAGGGACATCTTCAAGATGATTCAGAAAATCAAGACAGTGGTTGCAGAAGCCCCTTTACTTTTTTTGTACATGCATCATATCCAATTTATCCTAGTGTGACCAGTGAAAATTCCCAATTTTTATAATAAAGAGCTAAAAATCAGACGTTACAGGTATGTTTATGATGTTGAAGGTATCATAAATGCAGGGTCATTTTGTGCTCCATTTCTCTATTACAGATTATTTAATATTTTCATTTTTTAAAAATAGAACAATTAGAGGATTTCCTTAATGTATGCTAATTTGAACTATTCATTACTTTTACAATAATATGTATCCATATGAATGAAAGACACTCTACAAAAGTCTAATTAAATATAGTGTTCAAATCAGTGCTTGAACTATATTCTCAAATTGTTACACACATTTCTCTTTCTCCTCCTTTAATTTGATTGCATAAATAAACAAACATCTTGTTAATATAGCTCTAGCAGGTGACTGACCTGCTAGAGAGCTAGCAGCTTTTCTCCCTCTTTGCATTCTAATCAGAACACCTGAAGCATAAACTATATTGTAATCTTTTGAAGGGAAGATACTAATCTGAAACCTGCTGCTGGCTTACTACCAGACTCCTGCCAACTCTGATAACAGCTCATACCTTACAATGATTTAGGAGGGATTGAGATGTCAGCTTGAGACTCAGGATTCATGATTCCTTGCTTAATGCGAAACTAGACAAGGGTTTCTACTTTGCTCTGAAACTTTTGCTCATAAAATGTGAATGTGGAGTTTGTCGAGTTCTCTCATTCAGAAACAATCTTTCTTCATTGTCCCTTGGATTGGTATTGAAAAAGGGGGGTTAATCTGCAGTTCATATTTTCCAATATCCATGAAGTTATACCATAGAGGTTTACAAGTAGAGAAACCAAATGAATCCAGTGTCTGTGAATTCTAAAATAAACTGCTTTCCTGGGTTGGTATGTTGCTTAGCATTGCTTAGTAATCACCATCTTTATTTCTCAAAGGCTGCAGAAAAGTTCCTGGTTTAAAAAGAGACAAATATTTTTGAAAATATTTTGAGAAAGAGATAGCTTGTCCATATTTGAATATGTTTAATGCATCAAAGATTACAATAGAAATGAGATAAAATGGAGTAAAAAAAAAAAAGAAGTAAACTGATTTCCTGTCTAAAGATCTTAGCTCAACATAGTCAAATCACAATTCATCATGAATAGTTGATACGTGTTGAATGAATGTTTTTCTTTTCAACCATCATTCAACCAATCTTTATATGCTCAGAACTGTCTGGATGATTATAGTTGTCAGAACTAGTAACTAGGGGTGCTCAAAGATTGCCGTTTTCAAGCTCTCTTACTCCTGTGTCTCACCTACTATCACTTGATCAGTGCTGATAGTTCTATGGAGAACAGATCAATTAATGCTCTATTGCCCATCCACCACAGCAGTTAAGATATTTGGAAGAAAGTCGGGGGAAGGGTGATGCCTTCATATTGTTTTTTATGTGTTTCCATTATTGGAAAGCAGAAGCTGAATCTGATGGATCTTTATACAGATCCAGTGCCATAGCGCTTATGTTCTTAAATGTATTGATTTCTGGGAGAAAAAATGCTTGGGAAATGCTGTCATCCATGACAGAATTCTCTGAAGTCTAAAGCATTCCATGAGTGATGCCTCTGTAATTTAGTTGACATTTTATTTTTTGAAAATAACGCAATTCAGGAGAATTTGTATGGCTTTTAAGGTTCAAACAGCTTCTTATATAAGATACGTCTTCACAACTAAGCAAATACTAGGCTTACAAACATGATTACTCAGAAAACTGGCAATTATCTAACTTTTATAAACTTACTAACTTTTCTTTATTGAACAGTAATTCTGAGACAGAGGCTTTCAGAATATAAATTTAAAATCTTATGTTTTTAGTATCTTCCAAAAATGTTCTCATTTCCGTGTGTGTGTGTGCGCGCGCACGTGCGCGCATGTACATATACATGCAAAATTTATTTTATTTAGTTTTTTTAAAAAATTCTGTTGGTTTTATAATTTCATATTTATTTGTTCATTATCAGATCAAAAATTACCAACACATTCCTACTACAAAATTATGGAAGTTTTAAGATATTATCAGCTATTCATTGTTCAGAATTCGGAACAATGAATTCCACATGGTACCTGTTCAACTAAACTAAATATTCTAGAGTTACTAAGCTGCTGGTGTTAGCTTGTTAATTTGATTCTAGAGAATTTTGACAGCCTATTGTCTCAGTGAAGATAATAAATTCCTTAAAAAGAAAATCTATAATCCACTTTGAACACATTGGCCATAAAAATAGAGCTTTTGTTTATTTGTGATTATTTCTTTCCATTATCTTGATTTATTGATTGAAAATAATTATTCTTCATTCTTAATTTTAAAAAGTAACAAATCACACACCATATCCTTCAATCAATAGCATAAAACTCTCTTTATATTTATGTTTATAAATAGTTCATAATGAAATCTAATATGTCACTTTTTGCTTTAAAATTTGCCCTAGATCAATATGAGACCTATGACAAATGAATTTAGTTTAGACCTAATATGAGAAAATTACTAGATATGTCTTTTTGGTTCATGTTTTCAAATATATTTCCTTAACTCAGTGGTTCTCAACCTTTCTAATGTCGCGACCCTTTAATACAGTTGCTCACGTTGCCCAACCATAAAATTATTCCTAAAACCATTGAAAATATGTGTTTTCTGATGGTCTTAGGCGACCCCTGTGAAAAGGTCATTCGACCCCCAAAGGGGTCGCGACCCATAGGTTGAGAACCACTGCCTTAACTAAACAGAGAAACAGAATATCCATTAGTTGATTCCTATTGTTTTGGTTTAAAAATTAAAGAAGAAAACATTTTATTAAAGAAGAAAGATTTGTAGCAAGGTAATTATAGATGTTTCTAACAAAGGATGCTTTGGCAACATACTGTAGGTAGTTGATCTGCCATTTTCTAAGAATACTTTTCTTAGAACATTTTCACTTGTTTTTTCCTTGACATAAAGTAACATACTACTTTATTTTGGAAATCAGGTGGGGGTTTTTTTCAGATAAATCAGCACATTTTTCCATGGCTGGTACTTGTGCTTTATGTACAGTGAGAGCAAATATTTTTACTGAGAATTCTAAGCATTGAGGATAATTCTTGGAATCATGATAATGTCATTGTCATGACATTGTTCCGTTATCCTTGTTACACTGTAATTCTTGTGAAGATCTTCCACGATCATTCATATTCCATTGCAAAGCCCAGGAAGATTCAAGCTCTTCATTAAAATGACTGAAAATCCTATCTTTAATTCCAGTTCATGTAGTTGCCATTCTGAGAGTTCAACTGAAACAGGAATTCTGTTGGAAAATGAGTTGCATTAGCTACTTCACTGAGAGCATTGAAGAAGCAATATTTTTGTTCATAATTCTGGGAAAGTATTTAATGCATGTATAATGAGTTGAAAGAAATCAAGATAGAGTTCTTTGAGAACAGTTCTGTAGGATTATCAGATATTCTGTAGATGAAATCTATACATTCCTCCATAGTTCTTGTTGAAATTCCATATTTTCTGGCAATATTTCATTATTCTGATTTTTCTTAATTGTGTTTTTATCAACATCCAATAAGAATTCGTTCTTATCTCTTGTTCACTCTTTCTCTTCAATTGAAACTTGACAAAACTTCTCTGTAAGTTTGGGAGTTTTTTCATAATAAATTCTCCTTATCAATTTTATTTCTTTTTTCAGTAACAGGTCTTCCACAGACCTATTCTTGAACAGAAATCTGCCACAACAAATGGTTAAAATTCCCCTAAAGGTCTCATTCTTCCAACATATATCACAAGGAGACTGATCTAGGGCTTCAAAGCTCTTCTTTCCAATCATGGGGCTCTCATAATAGATAATAAGCCTGTCATATTCTGAACTATTGAAAGAATGCTCTTGGGTTTGTTTGTTTTTTTGTTTTGACCTTAGAAAGAGCATTTTTATTCACCTAAAGGGGTATTTTGAATCCTAAATCCTTCCTACCACCAGGCATCATTGTTGCTGCAATATTGAATGATGTTACAGTAATAGCATGTCCACCTCCTCTAACTTTAATGAGGATCAAGTGGAAATAAATGTCATTTCCATTCATCCTGGTGCATTAGTGAAAAATTATTGAAGAAAGGTTGCTTTGCAAGCACTTACCCACATAATCATATACTGCTCTTTGCTCAGTAATCAGTAGTGGCTCACTATAAAAATTGCTACTGTTTATCTCTGTTATATTATTGTAATATATGCAATAATTCCTGATTGCCACCATTTTAATTAATTGTTGGTTTTGACAAATTATATTCCTCTATTTTTTCTCTCAAATCTTGCTTGTTCTTTTAACTGCTGAGATTGATTCCCATTAGCATATTTTGGATTCTTAATATTTAACACATATATAATGTGAATTTCAGTAATAGTTTTATTTATTTATGCTATCTGTTATCCATACCATGAACCATTCTGGTGGGTACGTTCCAGGAGAAGAGCCTTCTCTGCCATGGCTGCTGTCCTTTGCTACATCATAATCCCTTGAGGTGAGATTCACACTGACCCTTTCTTTACCTTCTGTAAGGACCTGAGGATCAGGCTCTGCCATGGATCCTGGGACCCCAGTGGGACAACTCATTCTGGACATAGTTAATAGGTTGAGGGAAGACTCCACCTCCTTTTTATTCCCATCTTCTAATCTTTTAATGATAATTTTTTAGAATAACTATGATTATTGTTACTACTGTTTTATTTTTTTAATGTTTCTGAATTTAATGTTTGTAAACCATTCAGACAGGACTGGCAGTGCATAAATCCAATATAAATAAATAAATAAAATTTTATTTTGAGTGTTCATTGAAGATAAATTAATAAGGATTTTGAATTGTTAAATAGTTGTATTGCTATTTATTATTTAATTATATATCACACCCCTGAATTCTGTTTTGAGCATTTTCTTGGTAAGAAATAGTTTCTCAAATGGCTGAAATTCCATTTTAAGGACTAATTTTCTAGCCAATTGAATACTTTTGCTCTTATTTAGTTAATTAGTCTAGATCAATAATGCTACTATTTTGGGGTAATGTGAGACAATTGCATTTCAGCTGTCTGAAGTATTTGAAACTACCTCAGACAAGTCAGACTTGATGGTCCTACTTTAGGATTTTCTACTTTGCATCAATATCTGTTTCGTAATATCTTAATTAAAGGTCTTTCCTATTCTGGCTATCAGTGATTAGAAGGTTTTAAAAAAGCAGCTGATTGTGAAATATATATCAAATTCACCAGTAGTTAACATCATAGAGCACTCCCATTTGGTCACAGCACAATGAATAATAGAGCCAGCAATGTGGAATAAATTTGAAACAGTCTAGTCTACTAAACTTTAGCTTAGTTGTAGGGAAATCAAAACTTTACATGGGATTCTAGGATTTTAATACTGAACCCATCAATGTTTTTTAAAAAAGTAAGGTTGACTAAATTGATCCCTCTACTGATTATTTTTATATCTACAGGCATCAAGACAATGAAAGATCATGCCAGAATTAAGACAGTTTCTAATTAATATAAGTTATAATTGCAGCTTTCACATCATTCCTCAAGAACGCCATAATATTTGAAAAGAAAACTATGTGACATTAACAAAACAAATGTGATGTATTTGTACATTAACTATGTGACAAACACATCAAACTGCACCTTCATGGGCTTGCTGATCATGACAAAAGTAATTGTATCATCTACCTATATGGCATTCTTATTTGGAATCTATAGTATGTGTTGGATCAAATCATGAAGGAACAATAAATATTATACTGTCAAACTCCAAAAGAAAGAAAGATGCATTGTGAATCTTCCAGGCAGATTTCTTTATTGTTCTTCACCTATAGACAGACTTTTGCCAAACTAAAGCAGACTACCATTCTCATAAATCATATGAGAACTATTAGGGAGCAGCCCTCTTTACCAACTTTTCTTACACAAACTATCAGAACTAAGTCTCTTGCTCCGATGGATTACTCATCCTTCCCTCCTGAGAATCTGTATTATATTCTACTACATATACAGTTAATAAAAGTTCAATAACCTTTCTTAGGCATGGTGAGTTTCAATAACTAGAATGAATATGAATGTGAAAATCATTAATATCACCAAGATGTAGCTGAGGCAACTCATTAAGGTGAGTTCACCCCTCATTGGGGTGAAGTACTTCACCCCTCATTGGGGTGAAGTACTACCAGTACCCTGATGACACCCAGCTGTACATCTCCACCCCAGGCCACCCCAACGATGCCCTTGAAGTGATGTCTCAGTGCCTGGAGGCTGTGCGGATCTGGATGGGGAAGAACAGGCTCAAACTCAACCCTTCCAAGACTGAGTGGCTGTGGTTCCCGGCATCCGGATACAGTCAACTGATTCCATCGCTGACTATTGGGGGTGAGTCTTTGGCCCCCTCGGAGAGGGCGCACAATCTGGGAGTCCTCCTGGATACGTAGCTGTCCTTGGAGGAACATCTGACAGCTCTAGCCAGGGGGACTTTTTGTCAGGTTCGCCTGATTCGCCAGTGGCGACCCTTTCTTGATTGGGATTCCATGTGCACAGTCACTCATGCCTTCGTCACCTCTCGCCTGGACTACTGCAACGCTCTCTACATGGGACTCCCCTTGAAGAGCACTCGGAGGCTCCAACTGGTCAAGAATGCGGCCGCGTGGGTAATTACAGGAGCTGCATGGTGCTCCCACATAACACCGCTCCTGCGCGAGCTGCACTGGCTCCCAGTGGTCTTCCGAGTGCGCTTCAAGGTGCACCTTGAAAGCCACCTTTAAAGCGCTCCATGGCATAGGGTCTAGTTATCTTCGAGACCGCCTGCTGCTACCGACAACCTCCTATCGACCCATGTGCTCCCACAGAGAGGGACTCCTCGGGGTACCATCAGCCAAACAATGTAGGCTGTGACCCCCAGGGGGAGGGCTTAAAACTCTTTTTTCAGCAAGCCGGGCTGGCTTAACATATTTTTAAATATTTTAATTGGTTTGTCTTTTTAAACTGGGGCCAAATTAATATATATTCTTTTAATTGTTTTTAATGTTTTAATGTTTGTATTGTATGTTTTTATCTGGCTGTACACCGCCCTGAGTCCCTCGGGAGAAGGTGTGATATATAAATTCAAAATAAAATAAAATAAAAATAAAATAAATTAATACTTCCCTTATATTAGCTGGAAAAGTGATAGTGGCATGATTAATAATAAGAATTCTGTTAAGGATGAACAAAGCTTGTGCAACAACAGACTAGAACTTATTAGCTCTATAGTGCAAAAGAAAGCCCTGAAAGATTGAAGAAGCCTTGACCATAAAAGAACTTTGAGAGATAGGTGAATATATGTTGGATAAATGAATGATTGATTGATTGATTGAATGAATGAATGAATGAATGAATGAATGAATGAATGAATGAATGAATGAATAAGAAAAATAATTACTATAGTGTATGAATAAAAAGGATCTCAAGGTAAATTCAGCACAAACACTGTACCAGGAATATAATAGCAAAGAGGTAACAGGATGGAGTAGTGTACCAGTGAGGGGCACAAAGAACTTTTAGAAAACTGGAAAGTATAAAAGAAGAAGAAAAAAGTTTTGGACAAGAGCTATTACCAATAAGGGCAAATGGAAATAATAAGCCAAAATAATCATAGAGAAGAGAACGTTTATTTTACAGTAGACAGTGAAAAATTCCTAAGAATAAATTTTCCAGTTCCTTTGAGAAAATTCTATCTTGTTAATTCATTTTCATATAGATTTGCCTTATTTTTTATTTAATATATTGGGCACATATCTTTTTATAAGGTAGCTCTGGGCAGCCATTTTATTTTGATATCTGCCATCTTATCTTGATGGAGCTCAATCTCTTAAGAAGTTTGGATGTCCAAGAATAATGTACTTGAAAAATTGAGTGATGTATACCCTTATCTTGTCTCAATGGCTTGCTGTATTATTTCTTTTTGGAATCTGTTAAGGATATTGTTGTGTTAACCAACCAGCAGAGCATAGAGCACAGGGAAACGGTGCTGAGATCAATGAATAAAATACATACAAACTGGTTTATCAAAGTTTTTACTTTATAGTGAAAAGCAATCTCATAGTCTTTAAGCAATCCAAGTCTTAGCCAGTCAAATCAGTCCAGTGATACAAAAGTCTTCTTACCATACAAAACAGCAATAGGTAATAAATAGCAGTACATTCACGCTGATAACAGATCACGATGGTAGCATATCCACCTACAATGATAGCATCTCATCAATGACTACGTTTCAGGTCTCTTCTTAAATACAGTTTACAACAGAGCTTATCCAATCAAAATACAATGACTCAGCATTACAATGACTCAGCAGTACTTCTTAAAGTCATAGAATACATATTCATGTTAAAGTCATAGAACCCATATATTGTCCATATATTGCCTGGACAACCTGTTAGATTTATACCATATCCTAACGAATCAATTTTATTAAGGGAATTTTGAGATTTCCCCCATTTATGTCTTCCTAAAGCTCCCACTGCATAGATATTGCAGAGAAGATATTCGAATATCTATGCTTTCACATCAATCAAGGTATAAAAAAGACTGTTAGTATCATAATAGATCTAGATACTAAGATCTATTGGCATCTAGATCTATTATAGATAGATCTATACAGATTGTGGATATCAAGAAGGTGGGGGAAATATGTTATAATGCTTGTAATTATCTAGGGATCTTCAAGTAAATTGTGAGATATACTTTTAGCTATTTCTAATTTAAATGATATAACAGTCAAATATAGATCTACATATCAGTGGAAACAGATATTGTGCCACCCATTTTGTTTTGCTAGATTGAACTTAACATGTTATTTTGAGATGCTATATGGGTGGACATAAGATCAGTTGAATCCTTATTTACATGTGAAACTCAATCACTATCTGTCAACTTTAAATGGTTTTATAAAAAATGTATATGCATGTATGTTACATTTACACTGCACATTTCAGAATTTAAAGATTTCAAAATGATTTACTGTTATTTTGAGACAATTGTCTACTAACGAAAAGAAAATGCTGAATAATGATCCCCCTAACCTATTTTCATACATGCAAATATTCATTCCTCTGTACCCAACACTGGTAGCAAACACAGAGCTTTTTCACACTACACTCCAAAGGGTTTTGCAATTATATAAATTATATAATATTTCCATACTTTTTACTATGCATTGGCTTCATAGGGGTTCTTGAGAAATTTAGGAAATACATTTTATAATGAAGTGTTCAAGTATTAAAACTTAATAGTCATAATCAGGGGCTTTTAAAGTGAGAAATTGGTTTTTCTATTAAATGCCAGCAACTAAAATTTAATTTATATATGTACTTCAGAGCAGCTGAAAAAATGAACAAAACCTAATGCAATGTAATGGATTTTGGAGGCAGTTAAAATAGTGATTAATAAAAGGCCATTTAGGAATATAAGCCAGAAATCCATTATTTTATTGAAAGTTATGGTTTGGACTCTTAATGTAATGAAGAAAGATTTCACTTCCTTCCTTCTTCATAAAAGAAGTTTGCTTGAAGAGATTAGTAGAGATACAGGGTGAGTTTGAATCTAACAATCTAATGCAAAAACTTGTTAAGTAATTACATTTCTCTTGTGTTACAGGCATTCCTTGGGTTTAATAGATTAGATATGAATAGGTTACCTATTACTAAAAAAGACAGATAGGATTATCCTTCCTTCAGCTAACAAAACATTGAAGCCACTCAAAGCTTTCAGGAACCACTGAAGTCCTGTGTTTTGGTTCCTGAAAACATTATATGGCTTCAGTGCTTCATTAGCCTAATATCATCCACCATATTTAGTATAGACAATCCTTTGTAAATATGAATTCTAAATTAAACACACGTTCAAGTTAAAATCATAGTTAGGGAATGATTTTTTAACCCAGGAACTGTCTGTATCTACATTATTTGGAGAAGATTGCAATGCTGGGAAATAAGGAAGGAAAGAAAAAAAAAAGATAACCAGCAGACAGAGATTTGATAGAATATAATCAGTCAATCATTTACATTACAGATAAACACTCATGCTTTTATTCCATTAATATCTGAACAGTACAAGTTATATTTGGTATTCATTATAATATTGTTATATTTGTTTTCTCTGACTTCCAAATGTATTTAGTATACAACTCTCTCAGTTCCTAGCTGGATGGCTTTGAAATGTGTTGTAATTTCAACATATCCTGAAAGCTACTTTGAGGCATCTGATTGGGGAAACACACTATCAGATTCTGCACATCTACCTCAAAAATGATAGTAAGATTAAAAGTTAGCAAGAAAGAAAATGACAGTGAAAATAAACAAGATTATGTCTACAAAATAGTAATATGCATATCAAAGAGAAAAAAAGTGTGAAGTTCTTCAAATATATTTGGATACTGAAAGAAGATAGGACAAACATCCATATCTTTCTCTTTGAAAAAAAAAACTTTTTAATTGTACATTTCATTGAATAAACTAAATGTCATTCATCAAAATTCATCTAAGGACTGAAAAAAAGTAACAGATATTGTAAGTATCTACAACTGCCAGTATAAATAATTTCACTGCATAATTAAATTTTAGAGTTAAAGTATACAATGCTATCTAAATACAAATATGCAGAGTTTGGGAGTTGACAGAGAATGCATATAAGCAACATTCAGATTCTGAATCATACTTGATAGTGCATGTAGCTGCCAGCAATTTCCCATATTTCTTCCATATAGAATCATAGATTTGAAAGAGGAATTTAGGCTAACAGGCTCCACCCAATACTTGGAGTAGGAATCCAAATGAAAGTATCTCAAGCAGATGATGGTTTAATCTTTTCTTGAACTGATTTAATGATAGAGAACCTTATCACTTCTCTGGACAATTGTTCTCATTGTCAAAATGTCTTATTCTTTAAATTATTTTCTAACATTCAGTCAGTATTTCATCCTGAATTTTCATTGTTTCATATTGTACTCCAGAAAGAGAGAAAACATGCTCTGAATTTTTTCTATGAGGTATCCTTTCAAATGTTCAAAGAGCTATCATATCCCTTCTCAGATTTTTCCCCCCAAGGCTAAACACCTTCTTTAATCTCTCTTGATCTTCCTTATTGCTTTTATATAAACCTGATTTTTTCTAAATCTTTGTTAAAGTGTGATGCCTAGAATTGGACACAATTCTTAAGTTAGGACCTGACAAACACATTGGAATGATGTGCTTCTGTGATTGATTTACAGAAATTATATTTCTGTAAAATATACCATGTAAAACTACATCTGCCTTTTTTGCATAGTGTATTGCTATAGACTAGATCACATTCATTTTACAATCAACTATAAAATTTCTTTTTCTAGTACTATTACCAAGTCAATTATCCCCATTCCATACCTGTGGATTTGTGTCTTAAATGAAGATCTTTGTACTTGCATGTGTTGAATTTAATTGTTACTTTTACTTATCCCACCAAATTTTGTTTCATCTTCAAATTTAATAATTTCCTCACCTCTTTATCCTAAAAAAATATAGAAGGGTAGAGAACCCAGGCATTATGCTTCAATAACTCTTTCCAATGTGATAAAAATAATTGAAAATGATTTTTACCCCAACTATATGTTAATTTTCATGTCAACTTGCTGATCAGCATGTCATGGAGTATTTGGTCAATTTTTTTTTTGCTGATGACAAAATATATGTTTATATAATATATAAACATTTCCAAACCTATTAAGGAAGGTTACCAACCAAAAATTAGATAAAGTTAGTCTTGGCAAATCCACCTTGGCTTCTGGTAATTATCACACATTTACATCCATATTTAAGTATTAAAAACCATATAAACACAGTGAGAAATAACAAAATATATACTTAAACAATATTTTATTATGCCAAATCAATATCAAAAAAAGCCTTCAAATGTTTAAGAATGGTTACATAAAGCAAAAAGGAATAAATAAATAACACATGCCAAGAAATTGTAGATCTACATTTTTGCACTGAACTTGAGAATTAAGGTATCAGTTGGATCAAGCTGGATCTGGACTGTCCAAGTACTGTTGGGTGAGATACATCCTGAAGTAGAATATATTTCCATCATTTACTTAATTGCATGGAAGTCTGGAAACCAGATAGTGTTAATTGCATAGTAGATTAGAGACTGTCAAAAGCAATAAAATCAGTAGGGTTATCTACCTAAGAAAAATAACAGATAATGTAAGCTAAAGTTATATCCAGTTGACTGTAAACATAAAAGATTCATAATGAAGTCAGCATTGCCACTTTTTATTTGTATGCATTAACTGGTATATGCATATGATACATATGTTCCTGAAATCTGTAAGAAATTATCAGCATTTGGCGGATAAAAACAGTGTTCGCATTCAACACAAATGTTTTTCATTTCTTTAAAAGAAACCTGTGTTTAATTAGATAAATTTTAATTGGTGAAACTTTTTTATCTGAAAAGGTAAATACTGTAACCAACTATGTAGGCATCCTAATGACTAAATCCTTAGATGGTTCAGTAAAAGGTATTTTCCATATCTGATGAGGGAGAGAGAAATATACTCTAAAATATATGAAGTATCTGAAAGCTGCTTAAATAAAAATGAATTGGAATCTAAATTTTGTTTAGTTAGAAGCTGTAATAAGCATAATCACAGCATTAGTGATGCATCAGGTTTTGGTCTTTAGCTTGATTCTTAATGCAGAAAAAGTATACCATTTAGAGGATGTGAATAATATAAGTAAAAGAATAATTCCTGAGTATAATATTAATATTATTCACAATTCAATCTCTATTAACAGGAGTCTTCATTCCTTGAAAAAAAGAAGAGGCAAGACACAACCATCAACACCCCCCCCCCCAAAAAAAAACCCCATATAATTTGTTTTTGGAAATTATCTTGATTTTCAAGGAAATGTCTGCAGAAAAATTCCCTTGTTCTTCTATTAAAGAAACAACTTTAGATTTCCAATGACATGGAAATAAAGAGGAGAAGATCTCAAGTTCATACAAAGCCCTTAGTCTCCAGATATATAATAAAAGGTGAGGGGAGAAGAGATTATATTGTGTAATTAGCATACTAAAAGACAGGACAAGTTAAGATATTAACTCTTAAGTTATTA
Source organism: Pantherophis guttatus (assembly GCF_059756535.1). Lineage (NCBI taxonomy): Eukaryota > Metazoa > Chordata > Lepidosauria > Squamata > Colubridae > Pantherophis > Pantherophis guttatus. The sequence goes on along the minus strand of NC_142066.1, from coordinate 70,932,283 downwards.
CTCATCCTGCACCTGTTAAACATACAGAAGTTGCATTTCTACCATTCTACTCTTCAGAACCGAAAACTGACTATTATGATTGTTGTTAAATCTCTTTTCTCTTTTTATCCCTCTTCAAGTGCCCCTAAATATTCTGTTTGGAAAAAGTTTTAGGAACTAATCTCAGTTTTGGGTTTATGACTGAGCTATCATTGATTCCTTACCAGGTTTTATAGGCATGCTTTCACAAGATGAAAAACAAACTTATTGCTATTCGCTTACAATTCATATTAGCTGAAATTTAAATAAATGCCCACTGAAGTATTCAAGCAGAAAAGGTTATATCCAAGGGATTTATGCCTGACATGCATTTAAAATGATATAAGTTTCACATCTATGTCATTCATTTAAGATCTATTGTTCATTTTTGATAAAAGAGAAAGGTAAATAATTTCTCAGTTCAAGCATGAGCATGACCTTCTGCTGAGACTGTGTGTCTGGAGTCTTTTCATAAGCATTAATCCTGCCAATCAGCAGGATTTTTTTTTTTCTTTTTCAAAGAGAGAGAAATAATAGACTAAATTCAACTTCTATCCCTATGTAAAACCACTTTAAAATGAATGTTGCTTGTTTATTTTTAAGATAGCTGTAACTACAAATAATTAGATTAGAAGTGATAAAATTATTAAGTGCCTTCTTCTGGATATACACAGCCCTTTATATTAGGAATATTGTAAATATTGCAAGAACTTGATATTCTTTCTCAAAATATTCAGAGCACCCCATGTAACCTTCCATTCTTACACATTTTTTTTTATTTATTTTTTTTAAAACATAAACATAAAATACATCTTTACAAAACGAAGCATTGATCCGGTCATAAATTGGTACAAATCACTTACAAATCTTAATTTTCAATTAACACAACTTAATATTTTACTCAATATTTCCCTAAATTCTATCTTTTTAACAATGCCGTTATCCCAAAAAACCTGTTACTTAAATCCTAACCAAATATCATTTCATTTTCCTTTTTCTTTTTACTTAGATGAATGTATTTTAAAAATATAAATCATTACAATTATTATAAGCATTTAAACAATATTTTAACTGTTGTTCCCAATATAATCGTCTTCATTGCTGTTTATCACAACATTATCATCCTAATTTTAATTATTAATCCCAACATAATCATCTTATTTTTGCCGTTAGTCCTGGCACAATCATCTTTATTTTAACTGTTTATCCCAACACATCATCTTCATCTTCATTTTAATCATCATCTTTTACTGTTAATCCCAGCATATTCATCATTATTTTTATTGTTTAACCCAGCATAATCATTTCATTTTTACTATTAATCCCAGCATAATCCTCTTTGTTTTTGCTGTTAAACCCAGCATAATCATTTCATTTTTACTGTTAATCCCAGCATAATCCTTATTTTTGCTGTCATATCCAGCATAATCATTTTTATTTTTGCTATTAATCCCAGCATAACCATCTTAATTTTACCGTTAATCCCAGCATAATCATTTTTGTTGTTGTTACCATCCATCTATACATTACTTATTCCCAGTTAAGCATATTATCATTATCTTTTTTATGACAATTTAACATTGAGACATAGTTCTTACTTCAAACACATCTTTGTATGCATTTATGAATCTCTTTTAACATAATTTATTTCTCTTATATTCTAATTTCCATCAGTATTTCAATTTTATGTATCTATAACATATTCTTCTCATATTCCTATTCATCTATATTTATCTATAAGAACCTCCTTTTTATTATTACTATCCACCTATACATTGTTTTGCAATTTTTAATCACATTGTTTTAATCTTCTTTTCCTTTTTCCAGCTGTGTATACCTTATTTCTTCATGTTCTACCTGCTAGCATATATTTCATTTCATTTTCAAAGTCTTCAGATTTTGTCCTCCATGTATCATTTTAGTTCTTTTCCTTGCTTTTATTCTGGATAAAATGTATCAAGTTCTTCCTTCTCTTGTTCCTGCGCCAGATCCTTCTCTTATTCCTGTGCCAGGTTTTTAAGTTGTTATTATTTCAATTATAAGAGTTCCATTATAGTTTCCCTTTTTTTTCACCAAAGTCAAGCTGCCTGCAGACAAGAAGAAAAACCTCCTCCACAAAATCCCACAGCTATTATCTGTAGAGTTCACAATTTTCCATAACAAAAATCAAATTACAATGTTCCTTTTTAAACCAGAAGGTGTCTCTCTACAATCCACAATTTCCATTAGTCATGCAAGTATCCATTTTGTTTCAATTATATAACAGTCCAACTTGATTACTCTTCTTCTTTTAATTTTAAAAATATCAAATCTTCTTTTTTAGGGTCCAGCTCAATTTTTAAAACACTGTCCAGTCTTTTCACCATGTCTCAAAATTTAGATTTTTCAATTGGTTCTATTCAAAAATTAGTTGTTTATCAGATCTTTGTCTCTTTAAAGTTACATTTTAAACTTTCCATTGCCCCTTTGTTGTACAGCCACTGTTTTATGGCAAGGGGTCTTATATTGCTCTAAGCGTTGTTGCATGCCTGAGTTGGTTGTCACTTACCCAGCTTCAAAGAGCTCCATTTCAATCCACTTTCCTCCTGCACATCTCTTAGCCCAGTTGTCCCAGCTTCATGGCAGCTGTCATGGCTGCCGTCCCCCGCCGTCGACTCACAGAGGGTTCCCTCTGACCTCCGAGGAACTTGCCTGTTCCTCCTGGTTGTCCGAGGTGCCCCTCTTTCTTTCCCGTCCCTGCAGGATGGTTCTGGTCCAAAGACCCATCGGCGGCGGTTCGGCAGCCGGGGTTTTGGTGGTGCTCATCAGAGCCCCTATTTCCCTGACTCTCTTGCTGCTACACCAAACCGGAAGTCTCCATGTTTACACATTTTGAGGCACAACGCATTCCTCTGGAATTATCTGTACAAGTATGGTACATTACCTATGACTGCAGTCTAGGTCTGTAACGTGTACAGTATGAAATGCATGTTAATTTAGTTCATTATCTTGAAATCCAAATATTTCTTGAAATTTCTTATTTCAGTTGTTGGAACTAGACAGGTCATAGGAACTAATTCATTAAACCACCAAATTTTGGTATTCTTGAGGAAGATAAGATATAGGTGTCAGGCATAATACTTCCAAACTGAATGTGAAGTATTCCTGTTTTTATTCAGAAATGCTTTGGAATTCTTAGAGTAAATTCAGGTTGTTAAAATTCTTCATATTCTGAAGATGTCAGAGAGTTTTATTATATCCATTTTTAGGTGAACTGACCTTATTTCTGTAATTCTTTGTATAACTTTGTAAATCAGAGCATAATTATTACTTAGATTGTATTCTTTCAAGTTATGATGCAAATCTCAGTTGAGAAATTGAATACCTATTTCTATATTTAGGAAATGTGTGTTTTCTTAATATATGCATATATATATTTCATATATATATGAAATCTATATATTAGAGAAAATTGCACCTGAAAATGAATGCACATTTTCTTATTCTTTTGCCTTTTATTGGTAAAATAATGCAAAAATTGGATGGAACAAATTTTATTCTGGAATCTGTAGATGAGATAAATAAATCTGTAGAAAGTCTGGCCCTTTCTACAAATATTGCTACTAAACTTGTGCATGGTCAGGAAACAAAAACAGGCTGTGGATAATATAGACAATGATTGAAAGTCAGCATCTGTCTTCTGAAGTTAGTCAAAGATGAAATTAAATCTTCATAATGTCACTCTGGATACTATGCATAATGCCCATTGTCCACCCAGGCATAGAGAGAGTCATAAAGCTGTGATGTCAAAAGCAATAGATAAACAACACTGTCTAGGACGTGTCCCATTGCCACTGGCCATCTCCATTCCTCATTCTAATTTTGTCATTCCCACCAAGACTCCAGTAACATGTACAACTCTGACTTTTTATTTTCAAGAAGCTCTTGGAGGAAAAAAGAAAGCAAAATAGATGCAATGCAGAAAATAAGTTATAATTTACTCCTGACATGTTTTGCTAAATCCACTTCAAGCTCCTTTCAGCAGGAAATTAAAGCCCTTGAAAAACTTTAATTGTGCCTCTCAAAATGATGTTTGTTTGAAACAAATAGCAGCCAATAAACAGAGCCTGCAAAGGTTTATTCAGAGCTGAAGCATAACATTTGCAGAGCAAAGAGACTAGAGTTAGAACAATGAGCTGACCTTGGCAAGCAGTGCAAATTTCAAAGACAGTCTATTCTATTACAAATGATAACTTTCCAAAACAGTTAATTTGATATGAAGACAATGTTAGACAGAATATGAGGAATCACTCATCTTGTTAAAGAAAACATACAAAATCATTTATTCAGGTAAATATTTTTATCTTTCATAATTCCAAAAATAAGAAACATATGTGCGTTTTCTCCCAAGAATGAATATATCTGAAACAGCACTGGGGAAAGCAAGATAACTGATAGATGTGAAGGTTGAGATAGCACTATTATAACTGGAAGTAACATTTATAGTCAGGGAAATGTCAGGTCTGGATTTCTGAACTGGGAAACTCATTTTCTCATCACTTGCTGCTCATTTCTGAAAATCTTTTTGTCTTCATAGAGAATTGTAGCTAACCAAATCTGCCCATTTGCTACTAATTATTGATAAGCTGTCCTGTTTAGATTCAGTTGCTTATTTGGTTCATAATTGGTTCAGTACTGCTCCAGGTTGATTGGAAGAAGAAAAACAGAACTGGGTTTCCTCAGCACATTATAAATCGGGAAAAAAAGGCTTAATTGGTTAGCTACAATTTCACTCATCAGAGAAATTAATCTTGGCCAGACTGCACTGTATTGTTCAATAATAAGCATTTACAATTATGTAAAATGAAATTATAAAACTAATTGTTTGTGTGTGGGTAGGAATTAAACAGATCCTTCATCAGGATACACAGAACTTGCTACTAGTCAAACATCTCTTAACTCCCCCCCACTACAAATCATTAAGCAAATATAACATACCAAATGAGTTAATTAAAACCTACTTCAAAATAAATCCAAGTAATAGGTGCACTATTCTAGCAAAACTTGTCCTTTGGCATCTAGCATTACAAATAATTCGTTATCTTATGACAAACTTCCTTTACAGTATCACTCCATCTTAATAAATAGAATTTATACAACAACCAGTATATAGCAGCCATTTGTTTGTGTAGTTTATTCAGGCTATCTACACCTGGCTGGAGATTAATAGTAGGAAATTGCAATAGCAGCAAAGGAAGCGCAGATATAGAGTAGACCAACTCCATTAAAATAAATTAAAATATATTTCCCTTTCTCTTCCATTGATTTGCAAACTGATAAAATATGCCCTACAGTATATCTGACCAATCTTTGCATTTCCTGGAACTGTCAATTACTTTAGCTTACTCTTAGCAAGAACTTGCTAAATTAATCAAAATAAAGTGATTATGGTAACACATTCAATAATGTTTAACAGTTTTATTAAAGTGTCATTCATTTTTAAAGTGCATACTTGTGTAAGCTGTTCTTCCATATTTTGTAGACAAGATCAAATAAATAATACATGTATTACAGATCATGATTCAAAAACTTGTCTGATTTTAAAGAAGGACAACTGAAGGAGGTTGCCATTCTTGGTTGCTATTAAAATGTGAAAATTAGTTATTTTGGCTCAGTAGACCAATACACCTGATATAAGTCAGTGGTGGGATTCTCCGGTTCTAGGCAGTTCGGCTGAACCGTTTGTTAAATCGGACCCCTGCAAGAGAATGAGAGAGAGAGAATGGGGGAGAGAGAGAGAAAAAGAAAGAGAAAGAGTGGGACAGAGAGAGAAGGGGGGAGAGAGAAAGAGAGAGAAAGAGTGGGGGAGAGAGAGAAGGGGGAGAGAAAGGATGACAGAGAGAGTGGGGGAGAGAGGGAGAAAGAAAGAGGGGGAGAAAGAGAATGAGAGGGAAAGAGTGGGGGAGAGAGAGGGGAGAGAGAGAAAAGGGAAAGAAAGAATGAGAGAGGGGGAGAGAAAGAGAATGAGAGAAAGAGTGGGGGAGAGAGAGAGAAAGAGGGAGAGAGAAAGAGAAAGAGTGGGGGAGAGAGAAAGAGCAGGAGAGAAAGAATGAGAGAGGGGAGAGAGAGAAAGGGGGAGAGAGGGGGAGAGAGAGAGAAAGGGGGAGAGAAAGAGAATGAGAGATGAGGGGAGAGAAAGAGAATGAGAGAAAGAGTGGAAGAGAGAGAGAAAGAGGGGGGAGAGAGAAAGAGTGGGGGAGAGAGAGAAAGGAGGGAAAGAAAGAAAGAATGAGAGAGAGGGGAGAGAGAGAAAGAGGGGGGGAGAGTACCTGAAGGACCCTATCCCGTCACTGGAAGTCCAGGTGTTTCAGCAAGCGGTACGCTGGATTCATATTAGTGGTCTGCAAAATTTAAAATTATGAACTTGGTGGTCCCTGAGGTCCAAAAGGTTGGGGACCCCCTGCTCTGAAGGATTTAAGTAGCTTAACTGTGCTTGCTTGCCAATACCAGAATTACAGAGTTGGAAGGGACCTTTGGAGGTCTTCTAGTCCAGAGATCTCCAACCTTGGCAACTTTCTCTGCCTGGGCATGATGCTTCCTGAGAGGCAGGGGGTCTCTCCGAATGGGACCCCTCCCCAAAAGGCTGGCCCCAAAGCCCTGGCTCAGAGGTCTTCAAACTTGGCAGCTTAAGACTTTAAGCTGGCTGGGAAATTATGGGAGTTGAAGTCTGCCAGGCTTAAAGTTGCCAAGGTTGGAGATCTCTGGACTAGAAGATAAATGATGGCATAAATGACCAGTCAAAAGTGCAAAGACCTGTCAGAAATCACTTTTTTCAGCCCTCTGGGTAGTCCCTATGTACATATGGACATAGGGACTACCCAGTTATTTTTGACCGGTCCTCACACTTTTGACCAGTCCTTGAACTTACGACTATCCTCACATTTTACGTTTTGCGCCCTATCTTGTCACGATGGTGAAGAGAAGTAGTGGTGAAACGATTGACACGGTTGTTAAGAATGCTGCAACGGGCATAAATATGAGGATGGTCATAAGTGTGAGGACCAGTCAAAAGTGCGAGGATCAGTCAGAAATGACTTTTTTCAGCCCTCTGAGTAGTCCCTATGCACATAGCCACGCTCATTCTGTCACATGATCAGCTAGCCACACCCACCCAGTCACATGACCAGCTAGCCACACCCACCCAGTCACATGACCACCAAGCCACACACCCCCAACTGAGCTACGCCCACAGAACCGGTTGTTAAAAAAATTGAATCCCACCACTGATATAACTCTTGCAGACTCTCATCTTGCCTTTTAAACATTGCTCAACTTAAATAAACATTCCATTTAACAGTTGGGATGATGCCAACATTCAGGTGCCCACCTTCACCATCTCTATAGTTTTTAAGTCACCTTGGGAACTTCATTATATATTGGTTAGAATGCTTGAATTCTTGAGCAGCATTTTTGTTCATTTAGCACACAACTTCTCAGGAATAATTGTCTATGTAAACCTTCTTTTGTAAGTTCCAATATTTGTAACAGAATAAGAAATAATATTTTTACATTATTACTGTTTATTTCATGAAAAAATGGACCAATGTGCTTTCATATCCCTGTTGTACCCCAGGAAATTAAGCAGAACCAACCTGAGTTTCCTTTCAATTTCATTTCCCACATTTAAAACACATTTTTGTAACTGTCACCATATATTTTCTCCAAGGTCATCTCTGGAACTTTGCATTTGCAATTTTCACTTTCACAATTTTAAAAATGTTGCTTTTTTTTTTAAAGCTGTTCACTATTTTTGTATATTTTTAACTGAAGCTGGGGCAAACCAATTAAATTAACATAATATGCATTTCAGTAAAACAATTAAATGCATGTTGTAAACTAGCTCATTGGAATAAATGAAATGTAAAATGATTAATTTTCTGTAGGTTTGCCAACAATATAAAGAATATTTAGTCACTACAATTAGTTTGGTGTAGTGGTCAAGGCACCAGACTGGAAACTTGGAGATCATGAATTCTAGTCTCACTTTAGGCATGAATCCAGTTGGATGGTTTTGGGCTAGTCAGTTTCTCTCAACCCTAGGAAGGAGGCAATGACAAACCACTTCGGAAAAACTTTGCTAAGGAAACTGTAGGGACTTGTCCAGGCAGTCTCTGAGAATTAGATATGCTTGAAGGGAATAAAGAACATAAATATAAAGCTTTATAGAATTCATGTCATGTATATTCAGTATAAAAGCTTTGGATTAATGAGAAGAAAGAATGAGAAGATCAAATTGTATTTTAGCCTATTTTCATGTGCACAAATCAATAGTGATAGATATTGTTAAACTGTCTCCATATATTGTATTATTTATATATTCCCATAACTGTAAATATAGCTTTACGCAATATCTATAAAAAGACCACAGAGAATGTTGTATTATTGTGTAGTACATATTAGAAATGACACATAAAAATGGATCATGAAATATTTCTGGAAATCAACAAAGAGTGTTTGAAGGACACAGCACCAAGCAAACAGTTTATTCCATTTTATTACTATCATATTGTTCAAACAGGTCAAATTCATCTGACATCATAATAAGATGAAATTATATAAGGGATTCTGGCAAGTTTTTTATATTTTAGAAATTCTTTGTACTTTTTGTGAATGTGAAAGCCAAAATCAGATTTCCTTTTTCAGGAAGCAGGAGTATGGCAGCAAACTAACAAGTTTTATTAAAATGCACAAGTTTTCATGAACTATAGCTCACCAGATACACGAAGCAGTTAAAATGATTTAGAATTTAAATTGTGTCCATGCACCTGTGAAGTGAGTTCTAGTTCACAAAAACTTTTAATAAAATTTAAGGTCAGAAAAGATGCTACTCAGTTTATTATGATTCTTGATTATCATGAATTAACATACTCTCCTCTATTAATGTCTTTCTTATAGCTATAAACCAGGGGTGTCAAACTCGATTTCATTGAGGGACACATCAGGCTTATGGCTGACCTTGGGGGGGGGGCTTAGTGAGTGTGGCTATGGTGGGAATAGCCAGCTCAATGTTGCTTGTGGCCAGAGGTGCCTGTGGTGACCCAGGTGGGGCTGGGGGGGGATCAATTGTCTCCAGCAGAGGAAGGAAAGACCAGGGTGAGCACCAAACCCTTGCACACCAGAGGAGCCTTGCCATCCCTCTCAGTCCATGCGGAAAATCCCCAGACCAGGCTGCCTGGAGCCCTGGGCAGTGGAGGGCAAGTGCCCAGCCCTGCCCAGCCTTCCCCAAGTGGTTGCCCGGCTGCACTTACCTCTTACTCAAGGCTGCTCTATCTTGCTCGCTCTCCTTGGCCATGTGTGCAGGAGGGCAAAGTGTGTGCCATGTGTGCAGGAGAGACCCAGCTTTGTAACCAAAGCCGCATCAGTGATTGGATAGGAGGCCACCAGGAGAGGTCAGGAAGAAAATCATTGCTCCATGAAATATCACAAATATGAGTAATGTGGAAAGCCATATATATATATATATCCCTAATGCAAAATGTTAACTTCTCATTTATGCTAGCTGCTGTGTGTTCTTCTTGGAAAAATGTTTTACTATAACACCTGTACTTGTCATATTCATTAAGTAATAAAGAAAACTTTGTAGTCTTTCATATTTCTGTGGTCCTTGAAAAACTGGACTGTCTTCTGTCTTCTGTTTGAACTTAGTGGTATAGGAAACAGCTATTAGTCCATACTATAGTCTAATGGGGTAACTGGATAATTGTTTTCAGAGAGGCGTTATAAAATAATCTATTGGATCCTTTTTTGTGGAGTTCTCAATTTCTGGATATTCATTTAGGCCAGCAAAAGAGTTTTTAGAACTTCGATACTGTGTATCCCTTTGCATTTTAAGTAGTGATTATAGATGCAAAAGTATTCATCTATATGTAGATAGGACAAAAAGAAATCTAAATGAAATGGTGGAACTACATTCAGAGCAGAAAAACATTGATTATAAAAGTTTAAATGAAACTATTCTCAAAATAAATTATTTTGTATCAAACTAAAGGATTGGTTAAACTAACAGCTGGTTAACACATTAAAACCAACAGTTACTGATAGTCCAATAGTAGTCATGTTGTTTTAAAAATAGTAGTCATGTTGTTTTAAAATAGACTTTTAAAATGGTTTAATGTAGAAGATTTCACATTAATGATTTATCACAAAGACATTATTTGGTCATATAAAGGATTCTTTCCTTAGTGATCTATCAACATAATAATAGCAATTTATAGCTATAAATTATTAGTATAGAAATAGTAGCAAAAAGAACAAATGCATTCTTTCATAAACAAAATGCAGTGTTGTATATTTCAGAGGGATAATTTCTCATTCCCAATCTGATTATATTACATCAATGTGGAAATACATTTTCTTATTTCAGATGCATTATAAAAACTAATCCAGAAAAATAGGTACCATATTCTAAGAGTCACACACATGGATAATCTGCAGCAGGAAATCAACATTTGCTTGTCTTGGGTGCTCTATTGGCATTGTCTAGTATACTATCTGATGGTATTTTTCCACAGTCTTGGTAATCTTAGTTTCAAGAGCTGACTGTAGCTAGTTCATCCATAATCTTAGACCTTGTATTTGCTGCTACAGTATGCTCTGTAATGGGTGAAAGACTCCACTAATATGGTAAGAACCAGACAGGATTCCAACCCTAGTCTATAACATCAGTGATAGGCTAATCAGTGATCAGTGATAGGCTAATTACTACACTATCCAGGTGGTGATATGTAGGAAAAAGGATAAAGCTTTATGTAGCATGATACTAGGAATATTAGAAAATGTTTCAGACTGTATGAAATAGAACATTTAGTGTATCTGTAAATTTTAGTTTAATGTATCAATTTTGTATAACAAATACAGTTCATAATACATAACAATTTAATAACTTACATTGAAAAAGTTGCTGCCAGAAATAGAACAATCGCAAAGGTTGATGTTCTCATCGAAAGTGTACACATTTATACTGTACCTCTGAATGACTAATGCTTGGATGCATTACTTTCACTTATAATCAATTTCAGTAGGTACCATGTAATTGAAAGTTGATCATAATAAAGTTGAGCATCATTTCAAGATGCTAATTAGGGAGCCTTGCTGATAAGTGCTTTTTAGACAACAAACTTGATAGTTTTATTTCTGTCTCTACCTGACATAAGGAAAACATACAGAAACCTCCATGCTGCCAATATTTGTTTCTAACTCATGTAGAACAACATGCTAAATGTTCCACCAATCCGAAAGCCTATATAGAATTATAGTATTTTTTCATATTTAAAAGATTTTAGGTCCATGTATTTGTTTGCATATATAATGCAAAATTTTATAGAATTTTTTTTGTAAGGAATTGATCCTGGTTTCATAGCTGTATGGATATTTTTAAACAAATTTATGTATTTGTAAATTTGATCTAGTAGAACTTTTTCACTTTTGATATAGACAGGGTTTTAAACAGAATGCTTTGATTCTGAAATGTGAAAGGAAATGGGAAAATATATTGTATAGATCACAGGAAGATAAGGATACTGATATAGCTTAATTCATTGTAATATCTGAATTTAAATATTTTCCTTTGTTTCATTCTAAATTATCTCAGCTGTGATCATTACCAAGAGATTTAATTCCAATATAAATTTAAAAACAGTTTTTTTATACATTTTTAGTGCAAAGGCTATTAGATTATATCATTTAACAGAAAATAAATATTACCAGTTCAGTAAAGAAAATAAAAAGTGCAACAATTCTCAATGGAATTGAAATGTAGCAGTATCTCTATAGAGTTGTTTGTCCATCATGTAGCAGTTTCATTCTTCAATAATCTTTAATAGCATTTTTAAAATTGTTGTGATATTATGAAAGTTCTTCAATTCAAATCTCAGAAGAGCCAGAAATCAGTTTTAAATTCAACATCCTTTTGTGACCTACAGTGATTTTATTTCTGCAATCTGTCAGGCAAAGCCCCTGTGAACTTTTTATGGTCCAGATAGCCAATATCAACCTACATTACTTTTTTTTCCTTTTTGCTTTGTGTTTGGCTATTGAATTTACACTCGTTTTCTCCTTTCACTCCATGGATTTCAGGTTAGATGAGGGCTAAATGATTCATGAATTACCTTTGTCTTTATGTAAATTATGTTTATTTAGAAGACTAAGACTGGTTGATTCTTTATAATGAACTGTGATAGACATGAACTTGACTATTTAATTTTGTTCTTTGTTGTTTCCTTATTCAATTCATAAACATGTTCCCTGTTGCATATTAATGAAAGGACTGAAGAAAAAACATCTGCAGACAATTAAAGACCTATATTCTGTGGGTGGTAAAGGACTGTCTTTATACTGTATGCTTCCATATATCTCTGTGAAAAAATACCATTGCATCCCAATATACCCAGAAGCATTATTGCTATTATTTTTAATATGTGCAAAGAAATAATGTTTTCTCTCTGATTAGCTAATGTTATATTCTGAAATAAAAAGCCTTATAATTAACATGATATTTTGATCCATATTAATCCAGGACCTACCTGCTAAATTTGTTTTAGAAAGCAAAATCAACTCTTAAGCAATCCATTTGATAACAGAGTGTTTTGATGATGTTATATATTTGATTTATGCATTTCCTTCTTTCTTTTCCCACTCTTTTGTATATAGATGCTATAACAGGCACTTCTAGTATAAGCTTTTAGAGATCTTAGTTGTATCAGATGTACCACTGTATATACCACAGGAGAATCTCCGTTGCCTCATAAGGAAGCCTATGGGGGCCACTTGGTTAAATTGATAAAAACATAATTCCCCTTAATTTAAAGCTGGATAACAAAGGAGGAATTTGCATGTATTTTTGCACTCTGAATATCTTCAGGAGCATCAGCTAGGTGTCAGGAAAGAATCTTAGCCCATCAAAAGACTCTACTCTTATCATGGGCTTCCAAGACTCAGAAAGGAATCCAGTGCATCTTTAATACTCTCCAACTCTTCAATATAAATTGCATTTTTTTCTTTTTTCTCATGTTTCTATTAAAATACATACTGTTATATACTTTCATAATAACTACAAGTTCATATTGCATTTTTATGTTCAACTGAGATATTTTTATGTTTAGCTGAGATACCATTTTTCCATCCAGCTTTGATTTTAATTTTCTTTCATTGAGATGAGATTTTATTTTTATTTTATCTTATTCATTTGTTATTTTATATATTCATCTATCATTTTATACATCTGTGGATTACACACTAGAGAGCAACTCAACACGGAAACATTTTAATCATTGGAATTTTTAATGAATTTTCAGAATTTTAAATTTCTGAAAATTTAAAGAATAAACTTTTTATTCTTTTACATCTTCAACAAAATTATTTTTACTTTGAACATTTTGTTAACTTTTTTTTAAAAATAATCTTTAATCTAGAAAAAACAAACGGTCATGGAAAAGGAGACTGACACTATTGTGATTTGTAAACTATGTTCCGTGTACATGCTTATGCCCATAGAAGATCCAAATTACACAAAGACTTGATTTTAACAAATTCAGACAAAGCTTAAGCAAAATTTCATGGATAAAAATCCTAAAGAGGAAAATCACTCAAGAAACTTAGGAAACTCTGAAAAATATTATCATAAAGGCCCACTGCAGCACAATACTACAGAAAAAGAAATTCAAGAAATTCAAGAAGAAACCAGCATGGTTGTAAAAAGATCACTCTGCTAATCTGAAAGACAAAAAGGATAAGTACAGAAAAATGGAAAGAAGAACACATAACTAAGACAAAATACCAACAAATAGCCCTAATTTTCAAAGATAAAATCAAGAAAGGGAAGGTTCAGAATAAAGTAAGACTTGCAACAAATATCAAAAAAATATAGAAAGGTTTCTTTTAACATATAAAAAGCAAGAAAAAAGTCAAGGAAATAATTGATCCACTAATGGGAGAAGATGGGAGGAAATAACAGGCAATAGAGGGAAAGCAGAGCTGCTTCTTTGAGTCAGTCATCATACAAAAAGAAACTACAGCCCAGCCTACAAGACCACCCCTTATTCAAGATCTGATCAAGGAGGAGTACCAACCTGGCCGGCATCAACAAGACCTGGCTGATCCCAGAAGAGAGAATTCCCCTCAGAAATGGTTTGGCACCAGCCAAGCTGAGTTTAAGATTTGACACCAGTCAAGATTCCAGAGCAGGGGACATGGAGTGGCAATGGTCATCTGAGAATCTTTTGGGCTTCAGGGGCCCTTGCTCTCCAAGTATCTGGTTGTGAAATTCTGTTTCTGAAACTGGGCTCATGGGATCATGAGCCTCGGTGGCACAGTGGTTAGAGTGCAGTATTGCAGGCTACTTCTGCTGCCTGCAATTTGGCAATTCAAATCTCACCAGGTTCAAGGTTGACTCAGCCTTCCATCCTTCCAAGGTGGGTAAAATGTGGACCCAGATAGTTGGGGGTAATATGCTGACTCTGTAAATCGCTCAGAGCGGGCTGTAAAAGCACTACGAAGTGGTATATCAGTCTAAGTGCTATTGTTATAAAAAACATAACCTGTAAGACAGACTAGAAATAAAAAATAAAATAAGCAAGAAAATAGTACCAGAACACTGTCTGATCTAGACAAGTTGAAATCATCAAGACCTAATGGCATACATCCCAGAGTTCTGAAGGAAGATATTATCTCAGATCCATAGAACCATATATTCAGGAAAACTATCTGAGGACTGGAAAAGATATGATGTGATTCCCATCTTCAAAAAAAGGGAGGGAGAGAGAAATCCAGGAAACTACTGACCAATCAGCCTGACATCAATATCTGGGAAGATCCTGGAAAAGATAATCAAAATATAGATCTACAAACATATAAAAGCAAAAAAATTTATAACCAGAAGCCAATATGTGTTTGTCAAAAACAGATCAAGCCAAACAAATCTTTTTTCATTTTTAATAAAGTGACAAATTAGTGGACTAACTAAATGCTGTGTACATAGTATACCTAGACTTCAATAAGGCATTTGACAAAGTAGACCATAGCCTATTTCTTGGTAAGCATCACCACCAGATGGATTTGTAATTGGTTGACAAACCACACTCAATAAGTAGTCTTTAATGGTACTATATCTCCATGGAGATAACTAAGCAGTGGGGTACCACAAGGTTCTGTTTTGGGCCCAGTACTCTTCAATATATTCATAAACAACTTAAATAAGAGAACAGAAGGGGAACTTATCAAATATGCAGATGACATTAAGCTGGCTGGAATAGCCAACATCCCAAGATCATGTGAAGTATTAGTACTACTTTATAAAAGCTTATTAAGACCACACCTGAAATACTGCAATTGGTTTTGGTCACTACATTATAAAAAGATGTTGAGACTTGAAAAGAATGTAGAGAACAGCAACAAAGATGAATAGGGGCCTGGAAACTAAAACATATAAAGAATGGTTGCAGGAATTGGGTATGACTAGTCTAGAGAAAAGAAGGACTGAGTGACTTGATAGTAGTATTCCACAGACTGCCACAAGATGAGAAGTCAACCTATTTTACAAAGCACCAGAAGGCAAGACAAGAAACAATGGATGGAAACTAATCATGGAGAGAAGCAACCTAGAACTAAAGAGAAATTTCCTAACAGTGAGACCAATTAACCATTGGAACAGCTTGCCTTGAGAATTTGTCAGTGTGCTTCATCACTGGAGGCTTTTTAAAAAAGACTGGGCAGCTACTTCTCTGAAATGGTATAGAGTCTCCTGCTTGAGCAGGCAGTTGGAGACCTCCAAGATTCTTACGACTCTATTATTCTGTGTTATCTATTCTATTCTGTGTTTAAATATCTAGATGTAGTAAAGAAGTCAAGAGTGTATTAGATTTTTATTTTATTTTGGATGTGTTCATGCTTTGCATGGTTTCTTACAAAGTTTGCTTTCTGTGAAATATGATCTTCATCTTTTTTTTAAAAAAAAGTTTTTTATTTTTTAAAACAAACAAATATTTAATACATCAGTCATTCCTTCCGTGTGACATCTCGGTGTTGTCTCCAATTGTTCTTCTTTTTGTTATTTCTTTTGTCTTCGTTCTCATCAAATCAATTACAACAATTCATCACTGACAAAATATTCTGATTATGGCATTTTTATATATAACTATTAATTTACTTATTTGTATCTCTTTTCTAACCAATAGTAAAATTGATTCCATATCTTAAAGTATTCTGAATCTTCTCTTTCTTTAATCATCAAAGTCAATCTATTCATTTCTGCACAATCTAAAATTGTTTTAATTACTTCTCCTTCCAAAGGTATTCTCTCTGCTTTCCAGTGTTGTGCATAAACAATCCTTGCAGCTGTTATTATATGTATAATCAAATAGATATTTTCTTCTGGACATGTCCACCACATATGGTAATAAGAACCTGGTAACTGGTGATATTTCCAACATTTAACTGACTTATTTAAACATTTTTGCCAGTTTCTCAAGGGGCATATGCCATCTATAAAATGTTTTATATTGATTTTCCTTATATGCAATGGACTGTTAATTTATAATTCCTTTCCCATAGCTGTTGCCATTTATCTAGATCTATTGAATGTCCAAAATTCTTTGCCCAAGCTATCATTGTTTCCTTTACCTGCTCCTCCTCCAGTTCAATGCCTAGTAAAAAATTATAGATCTTTTTAATTAATTTATCCACTGTTCCCATGAGTATCCCATCCAACTCTGTTTTTTCTAAGTGAAAACCATATAGTTTAGCATCTTTTTCATATCTTGTTTGTATCATATACCAATCCATCTCAATCCTCTGTTCTTCCAGCTCTCATTTTCCTCTCAAATCCCCCTTATCTGTTAGTAAGTCCTTATATCTAACAATATTTCCAACATTAAAAACATTTGGGTGTATCAAAGCTTCCATTGTTGATAACCATATTGGTATTTTCAGATAATATTTATCTCTGACCTTCTCCCATACCAATAGCAATGGATTCCTTATATAATGTCTATGAAAGTATGTATGTATCTTATTTCTACTATACCATAAAAATGCATGCCATCCCAATTATAAATCATGACCTTCCAGTGTGAATAATCTTGTATTTCTTAATTCAACCCATTCTTTCATCCAAGTCAATGCTGCTGCCTGGTAATACAATTCCCAATTCGGTAACCCAAATCCTCCACGTAGTCTCGTGTGCTGAAGCATTTTTATGCTTATTCTTGCTTTTTTCCCTTGCCAGATATGATCTTCATCTTGATTGGGCTTAGTTGTTCCCCCTTGTTTACCCTAGCCTTTTTCTTTAAGACTAACATCCATCTGTATTTGACGTTGTTTTGGTTGTTGCCGAATGTTCCAAACTCTAAATTCTATTTCAAAACAGATATTTTTTTTCAGTTGTTGTTTTGGGGATAGAAAATCTGGCAACATTCCTCAAAAATCGTAGCTCATCACTAGCTATCTATCAAGATACTTGTTTAAGTTGTACTGGGTTTTTTAAACAGCAGAAAGATTAAGCATTTTCTTTCTTTTAGTTTTATCCCTGCTTGATAGGAAAAAAGAGGTGATAACTGCTTAATGTTGGGTTTCCAGTTTAGGTAATAGAGACCAGATGGTGAGATAAATTATTAGTCATTATTATTCTAAGTTAAAAATGCCTGATCTCCACATACCATTGCATATCAAGTCCATATTCTTCTAACTTGTTTGTTTGGCATTTTATATTTTGAAGAAAAAAAATAAAACTTACACTGTGATCATAATTTGCAATTGTATTTTGTGTGCAAATAACATTTCCCCAAATCATACCTATTTTACTTTAAGGTCTCGTTATTGTACCAGGCTCTTCATCAACATTTTAAATAGAAATTATTGGCTGCTTTCAGTTTTCACATATTGTTTATCCATTGATTATATATTGTCATAAGAGGTCCTTTCTAAAGTTTTGTTGTATCAAATGTTGCTACTAATATTAAAATACTTCAGTTCTTTAAGTTTGCCCAGTAAGAAGGTTGTCATCAAATTTTATAATCCTTCGATGTTCAGTATGGCGGAACATTTCAGAAAAAATATAACTTATTACTTGGGAAATTTCTAATATCAGGAAGGAGAGATTGTATCCCCTGGCCAACAGTCAATTTCTGATCACTTGCTACACATGTTTAAGAATAAAAGATATTAGTATCTGTGAATGACTCATCCATTGTAAACAAACCATTTAGATAAAAAGTTAGAGAGCAAGGAATAAATCTAGACTGGTGGACCTATTTACAAATAAAATCCAGGTACCAGAAAGACAAAGAACAATGCGGCATAGAACTAGGATATATGGGCTGGATAAAATTCTGATGGGAACAGGTAAAAAGATTTTGGCTAAATTATACAACTATCTGTTGGATGAGGACAGAGCGGAGGATATAACTAAAAACCAAATGAGTGTATGGGAGAAAAATATTGGACATAGCATAAATTTTAAAGAATGGGAAGAGGCATGGAATAAAAACTATAAATTGACCAGAGCTGCGACGTATAAGGAAAATCATTACAAAATGCTCCACAGGTGGAATTTAGCCCCTGCTAGGCTAGCAAAGATGTAGCCCAACATACACCCAAACTGCTGGAAATGTGGCTCTGGTCAGGGCACCTTCTTTCACATGTGGTGGACATGTCCTGAAGTGAAAAGATATTGGAGTAAGATTAGGGGATGGTTACAAGAAATAATTGGAGAAGATATTGAATTGACACCGGAAATATTTTTCCTGGGAATAGTAAAGAAGTCATATGGAAAGAAAAAGAATCACCTAATAATACATATAATCACAGCTGCTAGACTGGCCTACGCACAATATTGGAAAGAGAAAGCTCTGCCACCAGAAGAACTTATAACTAGGAAAATACTGGAGTGCGCAGAGATGAGTAAAATAACCCATGAAATAAACAATGACGAGAATTCAGAATACTATACCGTGTGGGGAAGGTGGTATGAATGGATGAATGATAAAATGAAAGAAAGAGAAAAAGGTGTGTTAAATAAAAGGAAAAAGTAGCCTAAGTGACACCAGGTATATATTCTGAATATATGTATAAACACTGCATATCCGATATTAATGGAAATGTTATTTTATATACGTGTACAAACTCAATAAAATATTTTTTTTTAAAAAGTTAGTGAGCTGCTTACTACTCTGTAATATCTTTTGATATGTTTTATTTAACCCTTACATTCCCCCCTATAGACTGAAGAGTTGTTCTGTCTTAGTAGATCAGTCTTACATTCAGATTCCACGTAAAAGCAGCCATACAGTATATCTCTGTAGCATGTCTATATTCTTATGATCCTCCAAATTACAATATGACCTACAAGGGGCTTTCCAATTTCCTTGCATTTGTAATTTCCAACTGTCAGACAACTCAAAAGGTTTATCGAACATGGTTGGTCCCCAAAAATGGCCAATTGGATTGTTCTGAGACTTAAGAGATATAATACTTTAAATCGAGGCATGTAGTGTTTAGAGATACAACAGTGCTGAATATATTCCTTGGATTTTGTTGCTATTGAGTAAAGGTTTTTGTAAAAGCTACTTTCCACATGCTTGTATAATCTCCTGCCATACAATTTCAGCTCTGTTGAAATACTTGATCTGGATTCTGCATATTTTGTGGAGTGATTGCATATCATGGCTTGTATTCAACAAATACTATTTTATAGTTAGTTTTAGAGCAAATGAACTCCTAAATGCACCATGAGAAAATGTCTTTTAAATGGGAATAAATATAACTCTCTCTCTCTCTCTCTCTCTCTCTCTCTCTCTCTCTCTCTCTCTCTCTCTCTCTCTCTCTCTCTTTCTCTCTCTCTCTCTCTCTCTTTTTTCATCCCCCCTTAAATTGAGAGGCAGAGACTACTGTGATTGAACATAGAAAATATTTGATAGTCACTGCCAAAATTACTTTTTGGAGTGAGAAAAATCAGAAACTAAGTGAAGGTTACCTATAGTCTTGTTTAAAAATCATGGTAATTGATATCCTTAAGAGATCATCTCAAAGATCAATAGGATCTCTACTCTCTAGTGCATGACTATTGAATGGATATTTTGGTCCCTGATCCCTTCAATATCATTAGCTGCTGCAACAGAGCAGTCTAAATTGCTAGACACATTTCCTCAGTGATTGTAACTATAAACAGAAATGTGTCTCAGCATCAGTTCATAAAAAAAATCTAGCACTTGGCAGGCTTTCCAACACAAATGAGGTTCCTGCCACATGAGGAAATTGCACATGATGAAAACATTCATACTTCAACCTTGGCAAACCAATAAATACAAATAAAGCTCAAGTGATAAAGCACATATATTGATCTTTCGCACCCCCTGGTGCTTCTAGCTCTTCACAACTATTTTCCACAACATAACAGATCTTTCTGGAAGTTGGCACAATTAGAAACACGGCAGGATTCTGTCACATTTGCACAAGGTGACTATCATTTAGATTCATAATTGTCATGGAGAGTAGGACATGTTTACATCTATCATATGAAATTCTCAACAGGAAGCATTCATCAGTCCTGTATCTCAGATAATTCTCTTTGGGCTATAAAACTAATTTACACTTACCAGTCAAGTATACAAATTGAAGCACCAAAATCTTTGAATTCCTTACTCTCCCTGGACCTTATGATGTAGTTCTTACCTCAATATATGTGTAAGTTGTGTATATTATAAGAAGATGCATGTGAAAATAAATGTGAATATTTTTCTTTTTAATTTGCAACTTCAGTAGGTATCTGATGGAAAGATTTCATGCATGAAACTGAGTGCAAGCAACACTAAAGAAGTTAAGAATAAGACTGATTTAGGAAAAAAAGAACTAAATCACATGCATAAGCAACATATACAAAAATGTGCAAATAATTTAAAAGAAGCCAGTTAAATGCACTCCAAATCTATTTCCTGGTCTTTTATAGTGGCATATCACCTGAAGGTGCTTTCACTTTATTGCCATTGCTAGGGGAAATATATTCTCTCTATATACTGTATAAGTGGAGCCTTAACTTATGGTAAATATTTGACAAAAACAGTCACAGAGGATTCTGTAACAATGTATCTAGCAATGTTGTTAACTTAATTAAAATGAGCATTACAATGCATGTTGTACCCTTTACATATGTGCATGCAACATCACAGTGCACATACAAAAAGGACATAATTTGCATCATAAAGACATATTTTTAGCATTTGCCCTGCTTTGCATGTTAAGCAGTAATTTGAAGGAACATTGGTAAAATGAGCCAAAGATTACAAATGGTTTCTTTGCATGCATTTTAAAAAGTATTTCAAATCCTGAAGAGCTGTATCCCTAAAACAGATTTAAACAAATGAAACATATATTCCTGTCTTCAAACAAATGAAATATGTTTTCAAGATGTCAATCCCAGATCAAGAAATGGGAGTTAATAGGAGTTTTGGGAAGTAATTTAATATGATTAGGATTTTGTAACAAAATATTGAAACCTCCCATGACTAACTGTTTGTAATGGCTCCATATTATTCTAATATTCTTAGCTGGCTTGCTTAGCTGGCCAGGGCTATTGAACTGAGTATCTTTAATGTATAGATGATACCTAATCCTATGCTGATAGATAGCTTTATCTAAGCAGCCCAAACAGGAACACACAACTGAATCCTAAGACACCCTATAAAACAAAGGCAAAGGATTAAAACTTCTTCTCCATCAGTTGATCCTGGAATAAGTAGGAGAAATCAGTATTGCATTTTCCATACTACCCCTCCCCCTAAGTCAGATCAATCAAATGAAAATTTGCTGAGGTGCATCAGTGAGGGCGAGGATGGATGCACCATTCCCATCTCAGTCTCCCCAAAGGTCACCAAGAAGTGCGATCAGCATCCTCTGTTGCTGATCCTTGAAACCTTACTGAAAATAGTTATTTTCCAATAAAAGTGGTAGCCTAACTATCTTCTCAACTACCTTCCCCCATGGACAGATTGGAAATTCTGCACCTACTTTGGGTTCAGTAATAGTTTCTTAAAGAAGGAATCGACCACTGTTTCTTTAAACACAGATAGAATCATCCTGTACTTCAAGACTACTAGTGGGTTTCAAACGAACAATCACTACACACTAAAATCCATCTTCACTTCTAACACCATGTGTTGTTTGTTTATATGGACGCAATGACTCTGAGCAAATGTCAACTTCTTCCCAGAATGGATAAATTCTGGGATAGCTTCAAATTGGGGAAGATTGTAGAATATTGTTAAGAGGTTAACTTTGAACAGTTTTTGTGCATTTAAAGAAGCATGAATAACCTTCCTGGAAATGTACAGTAAGGTGAATGTCTCTCTAATGTGTAATATATTTCATGAGGTGTTTTTAGAATCTACTGATTTGGTGAATAGAAAACAAATGTAGTGTGAAAGAAGCAAGCAAGCCTGATGTAGCCTACCCATAGGGAATTTCAATTATGGGGTACATGACTAAAATGGGATTTTAAAAAATGTCCTGGGTTCCAACATAAAATATCCATGATGCCAGATCAGACCAATATGATGTATCAAATGTGTCAGATATGGAAGACCAAGACTAAACATGAAACTCCAATTAATCTGATTTATTACTAATCATGCCTATTTA
This sequence comes from Pantherophis guttatus, assembly GCF_059756535.1. Taxonomy (NCBI): domain Eukaryota; kingdom Metazoa; phylum Chordata; class Lepidosauria; order Squamata; family Colubridae; genus Pantherophis; species Pantherophis guttatus. The sequence continues at coordinate 70,909,603 of NC_142066.1, read as the reverse complement.
TTATTATTTTATTTATTAAATTTGTTTTACCCATTCTGCCCACAAGGTGATTCTGGGCAGCTTACAACACTAAAAACAATAAAACCATAAAAACACATATATCTAATAGCAATAAAAATACACATTATGACTAAAAGATGGGAACAGAAGGAGCAGGATGTGCAGGGGGAGAGGTAGGATCTGCTATTGGTCCATCAATCACTTCCAGCATGATGCTTCCCCATTGGGGCCCCAAGTGAGTTGGCAGATCTTACAGAAGATCTGGAGAGGGGGAACAGACCGCCCCCCAGGGAGCAAAATGCTCCAAAGGTTAGAAGCCATGCAGTGTCTCCAGGACACTGCCAGCTGGAATTCCCTGACTGACAAGATACATAGCATGTGTCCTCTGCTGGCAGAGATGGGATAGGCCATTGCCATTGGAATGAAATGATTCCTGAAGTAATCTGGACCCATGCCATGTAATCTTTAAGGTGATAATTAAGACCTTGAGTTGTATCCAGAAGCAAATCAGCAGCCATGCAGCTTGCAAAACAGCAGTGTAACATGGACCACTCTCAGGCACCAAACACTGCCAATGGCACTGCACTCTGCATCAGTTTTAACTTCCAAATGTTTTTCAAATGCTTTTCATGTACAGTACATTGCAGTAGTCCAGACATGAGATCACTAAGTTTGAGTGATGAGCACAGGGACACCTGATCCAGAAAAGACTGCAACTGGTTCACCACCCAAAGGCTCTCCTAGCACTGACTGTCAGCTGCTCTTCAAGTATGAGTAGTGAGTCCAGGAAAACTCACAAGTTGTAGATCAATCTGTCTGAGATAGTGCCATCCAGAACTAATGATATAAAAGTTCCCTGCACCCATACCTATTCTGTCTTACCAGGGTTGTACCCCATGCAGGCTCCCAGAGCCTCCAGACATTGTGACAGGGCAATGACAACTTCACTTGGGTCACCAGGGTTGGAGATTTTGAATTGAGTATCATTAGTATATTAGTGTATTGATGATATCTTAATCCATGGTGATGGGTGGCTTCATGTAGATATTAAAAAGGAATGGCCAGAGTACTAAGCTCTGTATCAGCCAAAAAACTTTGGATGTGGGATGGATCTTTCATTTCCTATTAGCACCAGTTAGGATTGGCAAAGAAAAGAGTCAATCCAGACTTCCGGTTTGGCACTGCGGCGATTCAGTCAGGGAAATGGTGGGGCTCTCATGAGCCCCGCGAAAACCCCGACTGTCAAACCACCGCCGACAGGTCTGTGGACCAAACCTGTCCTGTAGGGACAGGGGAAAGACTGGGACACCTTGGATGGCCGAGAGGAAAAGGCAAGTTCGTCAGAGGCCGGAGGAACCGGCGGCAGGGGTGCGGCAGCCATAGCGGCTGCCTCAAAACTGGGGCAAACCGGAGAAGCACCGTGCAGGAGGAAGAATGAAGAAAAGAGCGAAGTGTTCGGGAGCTGGGTGAGTGACACTCACCCAGGCAGGAACAACGTTAGAACATGGACTTTTACAAGTAACCCCTGGCCTTAAATAGCGGCTATAAATCTGTGGGGCAAGAAGATTTAGTAAAATAATTTGTAGGAGAAAAAGACCCATTAAGGAGCTTATTTTATTATGGACCGATTTGGAATAATCTGCCTATTGAAACAAATTAGAAAATTGAGAAACTTTTTAAAATTAGAATAGATTACTCTTGGAGAAAGAAAAAAAGAAAAAAGAGATAAATAGGAATCTGATAATTTTAAAAGCTAAAAGAACAGAGACAAATGGATGAACACATAATTGACAAAATGGAGAATTGCCGTGACTAAGTGAAAGAGTGAATTGTAAATTGCTTTCGGCTTGAAAGAGAAACAATGTGTTATGTTACCTAAATTGAATTACTTTGAAAATAACCAAGGGTTTTTGACTCTGGGGATGAGAAGCGTTATTTCGGGATTCAACACCTTTGGGAAGTTAAAGAAGAGAGACAAATGGATGGTTACATAATAGCTATAAAATGGGGATTGCTGTGACTAAGTGGAATGTGGATTGCAGAGATTTTCCTTCTGTTTGGAAAAGAAACACTTTGAACTGTTATCTACTTTAGATTACTTTGAAACTAACTATAGACTTTTGGATTTTGGAGATTCCTATTCTGTCTTTGGGGGATTTTACAAAGAAAGAAGAAATATACTGGATTTATTAAAATTGAAATTAACTGGCTTAGCAACAAAAAGTGTGGTGCAGGAATAAAAGAAAGGAAGTTGATGGATTTTAGATGGAGCAGATGTTACAAAAGAATTAAAGTGATATATGGAGTTTCTAATATGGAAATATGGATTTTGAAGCGGAACACTTATGGACAGATAGGGAAATGAAGAAATAAAGCAGATAAAATTAAAATGTAATGTTTAAAAGCTAAATGTATAAATGATTTTTAGATAAAAACAGGAGGGCTCCTGAAGTAACAAAGAAGGGAAATAAAATATATCCCTATTCAGGTAGCCAAAATATACCCCTATTCAGGTACTACTGGCAGACTGCTTGAATGGGTCTGTCCTCTATGTGGAGGGGGTTGGCATAAGAAAGTCTCAAAAGATACCAGGGCATGATCTGACCATGATAGGATAATAATGTTACATTGCCCAACAGATGTTGTCATTGTTCTAACAAAATCATATCTGGTATGTGACTAGTTTCTTGACTAAGAACCATGAAGATCTGGGATAGGCACATGAGTATTGTGGTAGTCATGAACTCCTTGGCTTCCTCTGAGGCCTGACTCGAGATGGAAGGTTGAAGTTTCACAGAACCATAAGTCTGAGGAATTTCACTTCTAGCCCTGAGATGCCCCTTAGCAGCTCAGGCAGGGAGTTTGCCTTGCAGCAGGGAGGCTGGTATACTAGCAGCAATTCCAGCTGATAGCAATAGCACTTAGACTTATATACCACTTTACTGTGCTTAACAGCCCTCTCTAAGCAGTTTACAGAATCAGCATATTGTCCCCAACAATTTTGGGTCCTCGTTTTACCCGACTCGGAAGGATGGAAGGCTGAGTCAACCTTGAGCCTGGTGAGATTTGAACTGCCAAATTGCAGGCAGCAGAAGTAGCCTGCAGTACCTCTAACCACTGTGCCACCGAGGCTCATGATCCCATGAGCCCAGTTTCAGAAATAGGATTTCACAACCAGATACTTGGGGAGCGAGGGCCCCTGAAGCCCAAAAGATACTTTCAGATGACCATTGCCATGCATCTCCCCTGCTCTGGAATCTTGACTGGTGCCAAACCCTAAAGTCAGCTTAGCTGGTGCCAAACCTATATCCAAAGGGAACTCTCTCTTCTGGGATCAGCCAGGTCTTGGTGATGCAGGTCAGGTTGGTACTCCTCCTTGATGAGATCTTGAATAAGGGGTGGTCTTATTAATTATTATTATTATGCCTATTGACAATAATCTACTCAATTGATGGTTTAAACTATCTTGGTATTAGATATGAGTCAACGGAATTCAAAATGTAGTCCATTTGTAACTATGTAAAACTAGGATGATTCCTCATGACTCCACCACCAGGTTCTCCAATTCTTTCTACAAGATGTAGATACATCATTTCAGTATGCATAAAAACAAAACCAACTCCAACTATTTCCCATGGTTTTTATATAATTAAAGAACAGCTATTCCTCTCCCTCCTTGTCACAGGTTACATTGTCCAATTAGGTTTTTCTGGTGTCTGCTGGGTAACTCCTTCAAGTCTCTGGCCAGCACCTATTGAGATGACCTTGGTTCCCATGGGACAATCTGTTGTTATTATTTGGTCTGACATTCCAAAACTTCTCCCCTCCCCCATATTGTGTGGCAAGCTTTTGAAATGAGAAGATGGTTGTGGCAGCATGGGTCTGCTTCAAAGTTGACAGTAGAACTTCCAGGTCATCAGCTCTGCTCCTTTTTCTATGTTTTTCCTACATAGAAATTAACAATTGAAAGTAGACAGGATTTCTTATTTACTACTCAACACAAATTCATCTAAAAAGCTCATTATATTTAATTTTGTTTGAATTGATTCATAAAGTGCCCATAATCAGTCAAAACAAACAAAAGATCAGATTCACATCTTACAAGAAAGACCTTGTAAAAACTCTTTTGAATCAAATCTCAACAACATAATTTAAATTACCTTTCTAGATTAGAGTTCAGGGGGAAATAGACTAATTACATTGCTAGTTCCTTTCCCCAAATATTTATGTAACCAAACCTCAGTGGATTATGCATTATAAGAAGAAGACCTACACATTTATCAATACCCATGCAACCATATAATCATGTGAGAGTAACTTTTCTTGCCTGGAAGAAATTCATGTGAATATATTGTTATGTTATTCCTGAACAGACCTGTTCATTCTCCTGTCTATACCATATGCTACCTACTTATGCAGAAAATGAATCACTGAAAAGCTCCGGTTGGGAATCTGTAGCAACAAGTTATGCCATTATATATTCTTTAAGATATTCCTGTAAAGAAACAAAACTTTTCATAGAGAGCCTATTTTCATCCAGGAAAATTCTCAAATAGCTGAAAATTTCCAGCTCTCAAGTATAGTGCCCTTTCTATATGCATAACTGCTGTTGCTTGTGATAACTATTGGCCTCTCACTTCACAACTTCCCTGAATAATAACTAAAACTTGGAAAATAGATTCTAGATTTAGAAGGATCTTGAAAGACTTTAGCTTTGGGCCCTATCTGCAATTCAGTGGGGAAAAAGTAAGATCCTGTACCTAGGCAGGAAAAACCAAAGTAATCAGGTGAACAGCATGCCTCTGAAAGTGATGGAGAGAAACAAGAAAAGAACGGATAGCCATTTGGAATGCAATAAAATATCCTGTCTTGGGCAAGGGGATGGACTAGATTCACTAGAAGATTGCCAGGTTCTCCTATAGCCTTTTGATTTTATGAAACCTTGAATTTTGGAGAATCTCTCAGTTCTTATGAAGGCATCTTTAGTGGAATTAGTGTTCTTACTCAGCTGGCATATTCTGTTTCCTGTTAATCAGAAAATAAAACATAGTTTTCAGAAAAAGATGCTCTTGGCATCTAGCAGATGTAGATGTGCATGATGGAGTAAAGAAGGTAATAACACCAAGATGTGAGTCAGTTCAGTTAATAATGCTATGCTTAGCGTAATGACCCAGTGGAGTTTTGTTTGTATTGCTATAGACCCAGATTATCACCTTTATTTAAAGTAATTTCTTTGCTATCTCTAACATCACAAACATCTGTTTCCTTTTCAATGTTACATATATCTTTATCAACCACTGGAAAACTCTGGGCTTTTGATAGTCTTTCCAAAGCTATGTTGCTATCACTACTGGGATATAGTTTGGCTTGCCTTTTCCTCTTTGCTGCTTGTAGATTTCTTCATCTTGCACTTTGCAGCCTCAGGCTGTAGAGCAGCGGTTCTCAACCTGGGGATCACGACCCCTTTGGGGGTCAAACGGCCATTTCACAGGAGTCGCCAAAGCCCTTTCTCGCCCCCCCCACCTTCACTCACCCTCCTCTCTGCTCTGTTGGATCGCCGGCCGTTCGCTTACCCCGCCCACTCCCAATCTATTGCTACCTCCTGAATCCCAGCTGATGGCTAGAGGAAAAAAAAACTGTTTAAATTCTTGCCGCGGGGCTTTGTTAAATTGCTGGCTCGCCCCGCCCCTCCGCACCACTATTTATTGCCAATAAATAGTGGTGGGCGAGGGGCGGGCGAGCCAGCAATTTAATAAATGGTTCGGTGTTTTTTTGTAATTTTATTGACCCACGGAGCTTCAGCATAGGCTAATTAGCCCTTGATTAGATCGGCTCCCGACCCTCAGCTGATTTGCTCTCACCTGTTTTGCTCAGGGCTTGCTGCTTGCTGGAGCAGATTTTTTTTCCCCTAGCTATGCTAAAAACAAAACTGAAACTGCTTTGCTGTTGCTGCAACGTTGGAAAATTAGGCAGGCAGATTTCTTTTCTTTTTCCTCACCAAAAAAGGTAGGTGCAAACAATGGGAAATTTAGGGAAAAAGAGGAGAGTTCAAGATTTTAAAACACAAAAGAAAAAAAGCTCTATTTAACTAGGGAATTGTAATAATTGAGATACTATTAATTGTATATTGTGTTGAAAGCAGAAATGGTTAAGTTGTGGTTTGGAGGAATATATGGGGGAAATTATTTGGTTTATTATTATTAGTAAATATAATTAATTGATTTGTAAGAAATTGGATTGCATGGAAATAATTTGAATATTCATGTTCATATTGATTAATATACAAAAAAGGTAGTTATATAACTAATTTATTTATATGAAAATGTTGAATTTATATTAAACAACTGTAATATTACATAATTAACCAATGTGAGGATAGATATAAAAATAGATGACAATGGGGAGGGATATAATATAGAATAGAAGGGAAAAATTGAATTTGATTAAGATTAGAGATGAGGATGAAGGGTAATATTGGTTTTTTACAAAAATAGATGAGGAATAAATATGGCAAAAAGGAAATATAGAAATTGTAAATTAAATTGAAATGACTAAACACTGTTTAAATTTGTGAACCAGCCAAATATTGTGTTCAAAGAAAATACATTGTATGTTTGTATGTGTGTTTCTAATTATTGTTATTTATTCATATTTATTCTCTTTTATTCTTTAAAGTTTAACAATTCATTCTTTATCTTAATATTTTTAGATTTGTTTGGGGTTGGCTTTCTTCCCTTTCATCTTTTTTATTGTACAGCAATCTTTCTCATCAAACCTACCACCTCTCTCTTTTCTTTCCTTCTTACTTTCTCTTCCTCCCCCTCTTCTTCTCCTTCCTACTTCCTACTTCCTCTTCCTTTCTCCTTCTCCTCCTCTCTTCCTCCCTCTCTTACCCTCACTCCTACTCTAATTTCCCTTCCCTTCCTTCATCCCTCTCTATTGCTGTATCCTTTTATGCATATGGACTACTCAGAGGGCTGAAAAAGTTATTTCTGACTGGTCCTCACACTTTTGACCAGTCCTCGAACTTACGACTGTCCTCACATTTTACGTTTTTGCCCTATCTTGTCACCATGGTGAAGAGAAGCAGTTGTGAAATGAGTGACATGGTTGTTAAGAATGCTGCACGGGCATAAATGTGAGGATGGTCATAAGTGTGAGGACCTGTCAGAAATGACTTTTTTCAGCCCTCTGAGTAGTCCCTATACACATAGCCATGGCTACCCGGTCACATGACCAGCTAGCCACGCCCACCCAGTCACATGACCTCCAAACCACGCCCACAAAATAAGCCACGCCCACAGAACCGGTAGTAAAAAAAATTAGAACCCACCCCTGGTTGGGGGGTCACCACAACATGAGGAACTGTATTAAAGGGTCGTGGCATTAGGAAGGTTGAGAACCACTGCTGTAGAGTAACAAAGATTTATGAAAAGTAATCCCTAAATGACTATACATAATTATGAAGTTATCAAAAGTCTGTAAGAAAGTACATATGTTGCATGTTGTAGTTCTTTCAGTGTCCAGTTAAATAGATTTCATAGCAGAATTAAAAAGACAGAAACTTTGAAAAGCCATTTCCCTACAGTGTATATACTGCTGTGTTTGATGTAATATAACATAGCTTTAAGTATATATCATAATTATTTTGATATAGGGGAGGGTAGATATCATATTATCCTAATTGGATGCAAGTAAGTACAAGCATCCACAGGTAGAGGCAAATAACATCACCTACATAATCAACTCATGGTGATCTCTACAAGATGCTTCAACAAATGAGTCCAGTAATATGATTAGATAATATATGATAGTATTTAATGATGGGTAAGATATGCAGTGCCGATGGCCTGAAGTTTGTTAAATGTAGGGTTTATGGATTAGTAGAAGCAAGAGTAAGAAATATAAATAAAGCTACATTATACTTGAGTATTTTTCATCATTCCATCTTCACTGCAAGAAAAAAAAATCACCAATTGATCTTAATCTATCAAGCAATTTCACTTCCTCCTGATGAGGAGTTATTGTGGAATTGCTGTGGTTCTGATTCAATTTTGTGTTATAAAATTCCACATCGCCATTATCTATTTCTAGTCCTCTTGTACTGTCCCCACACTTCTTAAATAAACTATTTTTTAAAGAAGATGCATGCACCAAAAATCTTCCATCTTCTCTGAGAATTATCATTTTAAAATGTGCAGTTGCCATTCATTTAAAAAAAAATAGTAAAAATGATGCCTATTACAAACTTTTAGTGAATATGAACTGTGTTGGTTTAAGCTACTGAATCAAATATTACCCATATCAAAACTAATACTCCCTGATGAAAGCTGAAAGAAAATAGAACATAGAATAACAGGGCTGGAAAGATCCTGGAAGTCTTCTACGCCAACTTCTCTGGTGATGGAACATCCACAACTATTCTACTGATTCATTGTTCTTTTGTTTTTTCAAGGTTTATTGGGTTTTTATTTTTATACATATATCAACATCAATACATGAACAGTGTGACCTCTAGGTATGGTTCATATTAATACAAATAACAGTCAATTATTACATTAATTAAATTTATATAGTCCTAATATTAATGTACTTGATTATTTTAAAGTAGTTATTCAATATTTCAGTGTTTCATTCTAATGTCAATGATCTTCTTGAACATACATAGTAATACCATCTTTTAACTTCTCAACTTTCCATCTAATTGTTACTTATTTTCAATTTATATAGAAATTGTAACTACTAATATTTCCCCTAATTCTTATTTCTCTCTCTAATCTAGCTTCTAATAAAGTCACTCTTACTAATCCTAATGTTAAAACACATATTTATGTTAATACATAATCCTTCACATAAAGGTGTATATTCTTACAGTGTTTCTCCAAAAACACGACCCACCCTAATAATAAGCCCAGCCCTAATTTTGGGAGGGTGGGCCTAATATTACCCCTACCCCAAAAATAAGTTCGGGGGATGGGTGCGACCAGCACTAGTGGTGGCATGGGCACGGGGGGCGGCACAACTGTCCAGTTGCAGTTGCAGCCCTTGGTCCCTTGGGGCAGTGCAAATACCACTTTTGTCCTTTTTCTGGGCACAGCATTTCTGCTTGTTGGGCCACTTCCCCGAAGCCAGCAGCTCTGCGGCCAGCTGCTTTGCTTTTTCCCTCTTTTTGGGAGGCTTACAGGAGGCTTTTTGGGGAGGAAACTGGAGAGGGGGATTTTCCTGTCTGTCATCCATTCCTCAAGCTCAGCACAGACTGAGGGAAGGATGGCAGGCAGGAAAATCCCCCTCCCCATTTTCCTCCTGTTCACCAAAAAGCCTCCATTCCGAACGCTGAATGTTCAGAATGGAGGCAATGGTACATCCATGGCATGTCCAGCTCACCAAGTCTGGCCTGCTGCACCTTAAAAAAAAGTAAGACTGCCCTGAAAATAAGTCCAAGGGCTTATTTTCAAGTCTAAAAGAAAATAAGGCTTGGTCTTATTTTCTGAGAAATACGATGTTTCTATCCCTAATTCTAGTTTTTAATCAGACCATCATTAATCAGGCCATCATCAGGCCATATTAGAAAAAAGAAGAAAGAAAGAAAAAGGAAAAATATAGTTCTATTCTATCCAACTTCCCTTGCCCATTTTAATACTTCAATTCTTATTCTACGCACGGTCACTCAAGCACTCGTCACTTCTCGTCTGGACTATTGTAACGGTCTCTACATACACCCGGAGGCTCCAACTGGTGCAGAATGCAGCTGCGTGGGGGATTATGGGAGCGACGGGGCGCTCCCATGTGACTCCTCTCCTGCGCGAGCTGCATTGGCTTCCGGTGGACTTCCGGGTGCGCTTCAAGGTGTTGGTGATCACCTTTAAAGCGCTCCATGGCTTAGGGCCAGGGTACTTACGGGACCGCCTTCTGCCACCAATAGCCTCCCACCGGCCAGTTCGCTCCCACAGAGAGGGCCTCCTCAGGGTGCCGTCGGCCAGACAATGCCGGCTGACGACCCCCAGGAGGAGAGCCTTCGCTGTGGTGGCACCTACCCTATGGAACAATCTACCCCCAGAGATACGAGTGATCTCCGACCTCCGGATTTTTCGTCGGGCCCTAAAAACTTATTTTTTTCAGTTAGCCGGTCTGTCTTGATTTTAGGGTTAGTTTTAAAATTTTAATATTGATTTTAATTGACAAGTTTTAAATTATGGGCCAAATTTATAAATTATTTTAACTTTATTTTTAACTGTGATGTTATGTATAGATGTTTTTATCTTGGCTGTTCACCGCCCTGAATCCGAAAGGAGAAGGGCGGTATAGAAATTTGAATAATAATAATAATAATAATAATAATAATAATAATAATAATAATAATAATAATAATAATTCATTTTTAGGCATTCCTGCCATACTCCTCTCTTGGATCTTTGTCAACATCTCTATCTTCATTATTCCATCTAAATATTTCTCATATCTCTATCCTCCTAAACTGCCATATCTCCAGAGTATCCACCTATATTCCTATCTCCCTTTCAAAAACATCTTCCAGATTATCCAATTCCAATTCCGTTTTTATATCTGTCAAAAAGTTTTTTTTCCATCCTCTTGTTTTATTTGGTGATTTGTCTGTTCTATCTTTTCCTCCATTCTTTCCATCGCCTCCTCTCTTTCCTGGACTCTTTGATCTTCATTCATTGCCAGTTGTATCATATTTTCTACTTTGTCATTTATGCCTTGGATTAAGTCTTTTATCTCTCTTTGGTTCTTTATCATGATGTTTTGAAATATCCACACCATTTATCTTGAAATCTCACTCATTTCTCCCTGAAAAGGCATCTTGTTTTAGTTTAATAAGTCCACTTTTAGTCAGGGCCACAAACAATATATTCAGTTCCAGTTTTGCTCATCAAAGAGTTCAATAATCATAGCTCTTTACTCTTTTCAGGGTTATTAATCAATTCCATTTAAATAGTCCAGACAGTTTCCACACAACAAAAGTCATTTTACTTTACTTAAAAGTTTTCCTTATCACAATAGTAAAGCAATTAATTATAGGACAATTAGTATCACCATAATCCTTCAAAAAGATGTTGCTTATTTCTTCTGTCAAAATCTTTCTAGATTTGTAGGGGTGTAGTATATTCCAGTAGATGGTAGCATCTACTATGATACTACTACCAGCATCAACAGAGGTTTCAGTGTTGTTTCAAACATGATAAATTAAAATCCAAATTTAATTCAGTTTATAGAAAGAAAATTAAATACTTGAATCAATTCAGGTACATAGTACCTGGCCTGGAAGCATCTTTTCCATTGGGCCTTCAGGCCTGCCATCCAGCATATTATAACAACCATAACAACACCTACCCAGTTTAGAATCCAATTTTTTTTTATTAAAAGATCTTTAGCTTTTCTCCCTTCAGTCCTTTTTATTCAGGTCTAGGATTTTTCTCAGTGTGATTATTTAAAAAGGGTAATTCTAAGAATCTCTTTTCTTCTCCTGATGTTCTTCTTTTTTTCTTTAAGTTTAGGAACTAAAAGCAAAAAAAAAAAAAGGCATCTTCTCACCCAGCTCCAATCGCTCTTCACTAATTCTGCTCCAGCACCAGTCTTAGGTGTTCCTTTCCTGCCCCAACTTTGTGGCAGCCATGTTTAGGATGCCTCTTTTCCTTGTCATGGCAGAGAGGAAAAGAAGAACCCCAGATCAGGCAGGAGAGTTGCAACTCTTTGCGACCACGCAGAGTACCCCTCTTTGCTTCAGCTCCCCTACAGGGAAGCTTTGGCTCCTCTCAGAGCTCACCAACAGGGAAGATTTGGCACGGGAGCATGAAGATCTGCTGGAAACCCTGATTCATTGTTCTAATTATCAGGAAATTTTCCTTCTAGGTTCTAGTTTGTATCTCTCTTTAATGATCTTCCGCATGTTGCAAGGGGTGGAAAGAGATAGTTAGATGTAAATCTGAAAACACTTTCTTTCTTTCTTTCTTTCTTTCTTTCTTTCTTTCTTTCTTTCTTTCTTTCTTTCTTTCTTTCTTTCTTTCTTTCTACCACATATGTGGAAACCCAATTGGCAATCTATTTGTAGGTCACATTAGATCAGCTTTATTAGTACTAGAACTCATTCTTCTAGAAGTTTTATTTTTTCAAATAAAAAACAAAAAGTTTAAAAAAACATAAATGCTAAAGATTAAAACTAGTAGAATGGCATAAATGGTTAAGAAACATGGCATACAAGCTGGCTTAATTTCTACAGGGAACTGAACTTTAACCCATTCCCATTTTTTTAAGCACCAAAATCAATGCACTCCATGTCCGCCCACAATTTGAAGCACAAGAAATAAAAGTCAAGCTTGAGTTTGTTTCTGGGTAAAACAGCCCCTTGGAGCATCCAATACTGCCTTTCACTGAAAATGTTGTAATTGCATGTTCCACATCATTTCACCAATTTGTAAAACCTCACTCATTACAGTTTACAAGCTCATTTGAAATGCTTCTGAAGAACAAGGTGATGTGAAGTCAGGCAACAAAGCTGATCCAACCTGATCTTTATTTAGGAAAACTGTTTTTAAATTAACACAGAACAATAATAATACATGTTAATAATGAATGTCAGGGTTTTTAAAACGAGGGAATTAAATCCCAAAATGCATTTTAAAATGTAGGAGTAAGCAGATTTCATGCTTGCATAATCACTCTCACTCTCAGCACAGGGAGCCCCCTAATGCTACTTACCGTGCTATTTTCAGCACTGCTGAGTTAAATTAATGGCTGGTGGCTGGCAACAGTATCATAGACACCTACCTGGCTTTCCAATTGATTCCATTTTTTTTTTCATCTTTCAGTATTAACTATTAACTATTTCTGAGCCAGCTTTCCTAGCTCATTTGCTACCGCTTCTCAAAAACACTTCTTCCTCTTGAAATGTTCCTTTACAGTAGTTCAATGATTATTCAAAAGGCCACATGGAAAAAGATGATTAATCTAAAAGATCAGTTTGCATTTGGGTATCCATTGCAGATACTGGTGGTTTTTTCTCCCCCAAGAAAAGTAATACAATCATAAATAAAGTGGTATTATTTGGTCAAACTGGATTCTACAATGGGATACTTACAATGGATTTATAAGCATGTTAGATATAAAAAGGCAGTGGCTATTTAGCTGAAAGCTTCTATTTTGGAATTCTCTATAAAGACTCTTAGAAATGACTCTCAGCTTTCTTGGTTAGCATAGATCCTTGCTTTTTACCACAATGGTGGCAAGAAGATAGAATATATATCATGATATCGTGACACATACTCTGACCTTTCTTTAGTTGTATCAAAATGTCACAGGCAAGAACAGAAGAGGTACAATTTATATCATGACACTTCACTCCATGCTATTGATTCTTGTATTGGTTAGAAATGGTTCATAACTACAAACTGCCAAGATATAATTTTGTCAAAAATAAAAGCTAAGGATACTTTTCCTTAAAAATACATAGATATGTCTTGAAAAAACATTGCCTCTAATTCTATAAAAAATATATATTAATTTTTTGAAGAAAATGTCTTTTGCTTCCACATATCAATCCAGCTGAGTCAAGCTGTTCTTATATGAGATATTAAATCCTATAATGTTATGTTATGTTATGTTATGTTAGGTTAGGTTAGGTTAGGTTAGGTTAGGTTAGGTTAGGTTAGGTTAGGTTAGGTTAGGTTAGGCTAGGCTAGGCTAGGCTAGGCTAGGCTAGGCTAGGCTAGCCTAGGGTAGGTTATATTACCATGTTTCCCCAAAAATACAATCTACTCAGAAAGTAAGTCCTAGCTCGATTTTTACATGTGTGCCCAATATAAGCCCTACCCCCAAAATAAGCCCTAATAAGACCCACAACAGGGAGCACAGGTAAAAATTAAGCTAGGGTGGGGATGGGGGAGTGGAGCTGCCCTACTACCTACCTTCGGATAGCTGCAGCCAGGCCTCACACACCTTGGCCCATTTCTTTTGCTGCAACCAACAAGGCTTTCCTGAAGGCCTCTGTAGCCGATAACAGAGCAACAGATCAATTATCAGCTGAAGAGGCCTTTCCTAAAGGCCTTTCCTGAAGGCCTCTCTAGCTGGCCTTGCTGGACAAAGAAGTTCTTGAAAGGCTCTGACAGGCCGGGTGCTTATAAGCAGTACTTATAAGCAGTGTCCTGAATGACAGGAAGTGAACTTCCTATAATCATCTCAGCTTACCACTCACTGAATGGACTTCCTTTCTGAGGCACTGTAGCCACCAAACCAAAGAGTGATGCAGTTTGTTAAAATGCTCTCAATCGTGCCTCTGTAAAAAGTGGCCATGATAGAAAGAGAAAGATGCTCTCCTCATCCAATGCAAGAAATGCAGACACTGGTTTGCACGCTTCACTAAGGATGACATGTGGAGAGACCAGTTTAGATTGTTAATTATCTGCACCCCCAGATACTTAATACTGTTGATCACCTCTATAACTTCATCCTTGATACTGAGTGGAGTATGACCATGCCGGCTCTTTCTAAAGTCTATGATGATGTCGTTTGTTTTATTTACATTTAGAACTAGGTTACTTTTATTGCACCAGTCCACCAGAGCTTTCACCTCTTCTCTATATGAATCTTCATTGTTGTCCCGGATAAGACACGCCATTGCCATGTCATCCATATAATTCTTAATATGCAATATCCCAGGTAGTTTAGAATGGTCTTATGGAAGTCACATGTATCAGATTTGGCACAGCAGTCATGGGTCATCATGGTGAACAGTAGTACTATAAAAATGAACATACTGCTGAAGCTACTTTTCTTATTCCAAACAATACTGATAAAACTAGAGAAAAAATATTTTGAGGAATTGAATAAAGTAATTTTGAAATATATCTGGCAAGCGAAAAAAGCAATTTTTTTTATTGTTGTTTCAACCATGGATTGGCAGTCACTCACCCGGCTTCAAAAAACTCTGTTCTATTCACCACTCCTGCTCAATGCTAGTCTAGTTGCCCCAGCTTCGTGACAGCCGCAATGGCTGCTGTCCCCCGCCGCCAAATCATAGAGTTTCCTCTGACCTTCAAGGAACTTGCCTGGTCCTCTTGGTCTTCCAAGCTGCCTCTCCTTCTTCCCGTCCCTACAGGATGGTTCTAGTCCGAAGACCCCTTGGCAGCGGTTCATCAGTCTGGGTTTTCGTGGAGTTCATAAGAGCCCGCTAATTCCCTGACTATCTTGCTGCGATGCTTCCAGTCGAATCCTAGCTCAGGATTTTGTAGCCCAAGAATGCCCACCCACTTTAGCTTAAATGTCCTCTCTGCTAAAGGGTTTCACTTTATAAGCAAGAGTTGACTGTTGATAGTTATCATTGAATTTTAACTATTTCAATTCCAAAAGGTGTTCTGGCACCGTGTCTGATTTGTAACTCTGGGTTTCAAGTATTGCTGATAAAAAAGAAAGTATTCAGATAGAATGATTTAGGTTTCCGTGATGTTGTGACTCATTGATCTTCAGTGTGTATTTCCCCATTTCTAATCTAATGATTGGTATTTACGACAGCTTTTTACAAGCAAAGAAGCTATTTGTATTTTTGTACAGATAATCCTTGATTTACAACAGTTCATTTAGTGACCATTCAAAGTTACAATGGCACTGAAAAAAGTGACTTAATGACTGTTTTTCACACTTATGACTATTGCAGCATTCCTATGGTCATGTGATAAAAATTCAGATGGTTGACAATTGTCTTACATTTATGACAATTGAGGTCTCCCAGGGTCATATTATCCCCTTTTGCAACTTTCTGACAAGCAAAGTCAATGGGGAGCCCAGATTCATTTAACAGCCGTGTTACTAACTTAACAACTGCAGTGATTCACTTAACAAATGTGGCAAGAAAAGTTGTGAAATGGGGCAAAATTCACTTAATAGATTTCTCACTTAGCAACATAAATTTTGGGCTCAATTGTGGTCATAAGTCAAGGATAGGAGAGGCCAGGCATGAAAAGGAGTGGCTGGGAGAGGAGGGGTGAGGCAGGGCCATGTGTGGCGAGGAGAGGCAGGTCAAGACGAGACACCCCTCAACATGAGTGATGTTGAATTGGCCATGCCCACCCAGTCACATGAACACCAGCCATGCCTACCCAACTGGTCATTAGGACAGAGAACCAGTTGCTAAATTATTTGAATCCCACGACTACCTGACATTGTGGGGTGATGGGGTGGGAGCACATCTGATTCCCCTTCACTGAATGCCTTTGCTAGATCATGGTTCTCAAAGGAACGAGTGGCTCTAACAATAAAATGAATAGTCTCTATGTCGGTAGAGGTTCGCTGGTTCTATTCGGCAAGTTGCTGGTGCCCCTCCCATAAGTGAGCCATCTAACTGGGAGAACCCCTTGGACTACCTAAACTTCCTCAGCCTCAATCCTAATTTCTCTACTACCAAGTGCATCCCAAGTCCAACAAGGCCAAAGGAGGGCACCAAAATCTCCCAAGGAGGGCACCAAATTACTCCCAAGGAGGGAATACTCCCATTACTCCCAAGGAGGACACCAAAATCTCCACCCAGGGTGTCATAAGGACGATGGTGCCACTCACAAGATTATCTTGCCCTTTGCTGTAGGTTTCTTAGAAGATCAAGGTGGGTTCCATGAATTAGAGTTCCCTCCCCTTTGCTGTATCAGGGTGAGACCTAAATGACCTATTTAGCTACCCATGTTTTCTCCTTCAGTTTTGTGGATGGTTTTTCAGCTTCAGTTGGGCCAGGGTTCGTGGTGCAGATACTGGCCATGGTGTGAAACAATCGGCTGCCCAATGGCCTGCCTTCCCCATTGGAAACACACTCCCAGGCTCTGGTGGGGCTTCTCTCCCTTCACTGCTTTTCAATGATGAATTAGTGGATTTAATTTAAATAAACTTCCATATTTTTAAGACACTAGAGTATGAAGCAATTTGCAATTTTAAAAATAAAAGTTTCCACTTTGGTTTAGAAGTGTCATTTCTAATAGCATCCTTTTTTTTAATTTCCCTAGGACATCAGCATGGAATTAGCTTCTAAAAACAAACAAATTTTCTGTTACTTGAGTTCATTTACATATTTTCCCTTTTACTTTCACTAATATGTACATATTCACCACAATGTAGTGGTAAAATAGTCCAATTGCAAGTATAGTTAATACAAAGGCATTACTGGAAATTGCTAAATTAGCATGCAAAACAGTAGCAAGGCTGTTATGTGCATAATCCTATAAAAATATTTTTTTCTCCTTGTGGATAACCATATACCAGGTGTGCTCAGATACATCAAATTTGCTTTTTTTAAAAACAGGATTCATAGGGAATCTTAAGTAGCTCATTGCTCCGTTAAAAAATCTCAAGCTTTTGTAAATACATGTTGGTTTGTGGTAGAAATGCTGTTAAATGGCATCTGTCTTTTTAAAATTTTCTCCAAGATAAATAATTAGTATCTTAAATAGAAGAGACAGCAGCCAAGGATAGATCTAGTTTCTTTCCTTATAAAAAGTTTAATGAGATAAGGAGGTTTGTATTTTTTCAAAGTCCTTATTTGTTTTCAATTTTGTCACTTGAGTAAATCAGTAAGTTAGGACTGTGGAAACTATAGGATACAAAATTTGTATGTTTTAAATAGCAGATTTCCTAATATATCAATTATAGTTCAGAAAAAAAATATTTCTGGTAATTTAAAGTGTGTTATCCTGGTAATTTGGATTATATGTATGTAATATACAAATTCCCACACATGCCATATTGACTTAGACTTAGGGAAATGGAAGTATATATTGGAAGAATGCTGCAAAAAGACCATTTAATCAATTGAGTCAAAAAAACCTCAATAAGAATAGCAGCTCTTTTAATACCAGACTGATGAGGGAACAAGCAAGGTGAAGTCAATAAAGCATATAATATACATACTTTTCTTCCATTTGTTAGAAATATAGTAAAGACGCATAAGCAGTATATATCCATTCTGCTGATGTTGCAGTGAGACAATCGTATCTAAACATCTCAGAATTACACATCACAGCATTTTAAGCAGAAATATATCTTTACAGTTCAACAAATTTTGGGAGAAATGTTTTTATTGAGACACTGCTGAAAGCACCAGTTTTTTTCCGCAAAATATTGAGGTGGTATCAATCTCCTGAAAGTTTGATACACCTGCTGTGAGAAGTTTCCAGGTCATTTGCTTGTACATATACACTTCTGCTTAGTTTTTATAGCAGATTCAGTGGAAATGTGCATTTCCTATTGACATTGACACTTAATGGGTCTGTAAATAGGGGTGATGACAATATGATAACAGTTTATACTTTCTTTGTATGGAACCACAATTTGATTAAGATGTGAAACTTGACATTATGTCTCTTTAACCACAGATGATCTAGTTGAATTGGTACCATATTTTGGCACAAAGAAAAAAAATAGCTGAAATTTATGTGGCAAACAAAGAAAATATACTCCTGATATTATCTCTTGACAGAAACAAAATTTCAGCTTGGCTCCCAGGCTCCATGGAAAATAATTTATTAATTTATATTAGTGCAGTGATCATATTTGTTTCTTTTTTCAACAAATATTCATTTAAAGAACTTATATAGTACAAGAAATATTTTAGCTTATAAATCTATTTCAAAATTACTCCCAAAGTGTATGTTCCTTTGCCATAGTCAGATAATCAGTTTATTTCAACTTAATCATGTTTAAAGTAAACAACTCTTTTCTTGCCTTTCCTATTTCTTTGTCCAGTTGTATCATGTTCCTCTTTATATCGGAGGCACTATTTAAGGCACATCTAGGTTGAAAGGATGAGACAGTGACATCACCATTGCCTGGGTAACAAGGGTGTCTCTGTCAAGGAGCTGAAGCAAATGACAGGTGCTCACCCAGCCATATAGCAGTACTCAGGTCTCAAACGTGGGCTTGCTAACCTTCAACTCACTGTCCTAATCATGTGAGCCATCACATTCCAGTTGTATGAAACTGATGTTTATTAAACATTCAAATCCTATATAATGATTTGAATGGATTCACCACTTAATCACTGATCAGGTCCAAACTCATCAATGCTAAACCATCTACCTGATACAATGCTATCAATATTTCCTATTTAATTTTTCAGTTGAGTCCACTTAATATTATCCAGGTCATTCTATTCAATGTAACGTCAAAGATGGAGCTGCACTAACTGAATATACTTCTTGACCTTATATATATTGCCGCCTTCTGATGATTATGGAGACCCAACAAAATGGGCAGAAGAAATCCATCATGCTCTGGTTATTTAGGATCAGGTTGTTTTGTTTGGTATCTGTTCTCAGATGTCTTCAACACCAAAGTTTAAAAGCATTAGTATTCTTTCCAGTCTGCTTCTTAAAAGCCCAACTTCTGCTTCCATAGAGTATCCAAAGGAAAAACATTGAATGCATAGTTGTGATCTTTGAGCTATAGACATATCCTGACATCTGAATTTTTATTTTTCTATATCTTTATTTAAACATATACTTATAGCATATTTGGAGTAGAAAAACAAAATCAACATTGACTTCTTAAGACATGATGCAGCTAAGAGTTAATTTGCACTGTATTCCTTGGTGTAATTAAGTTAATTTACAGGAAGCAAATTAATGTAAAATGATCAGATAATTTTTTAAAACGAAAGTGGAAATAAATAAATTATGGAAATTACACTGGGAAATAAAAAAATCATTGATTGAATAGTTTGTTGGATAATACCATTTTAATTACATTAATTCTAATTGTTGGTATAGCAGTAATTGAAAATGTATCAATTAATTTGTAATAGAAGAGTAAATTACGAAGGAAAAACAGAAGGAAATTTAACTATTTTAAAAAATTAATGTTATGATAATTCTAAGAATCTGAATAATTAGCGAATGTCCCAAAGAGAATTAATTGAATGTGCATATACATGAAATGTTTAAGGATTGTTATGCAATAATGCACACATTGTATACAAATTAGTAAATCATGATCCAATGAGAAGGAGCTATTAATGCTGTGCAGTGCTCCAGATTCAATTCCCAAAAGATGGCATTTAGGAACACAGCATTTCTGTAACTCATGTAAATAAAATTGTTGTTTTTCAAGATCATGATGCAGATACAGAGGAAGCTATGCAATTTGGAGAGAAGAGATGGTTGTTATAAAAATGGTTGTTCAGATATGCTACATTTGCGCACAACATACATAACCATGCTCTGGAACTCCTTTTTGGTACTGGATCTGTAGCACTGCACAATCCAATCAGCTAAAAAATTAAAACTAGGAACTGTGAATTAAGCTCTAGAATAAGTATACTGAAATAACATAATTAATAACTTTATGAAACATTAGCATACTAGTATGGCTGAGCTGTTTTTTGAAAATCTCTCTCTCTCTCTCTCTCTCTCTCTCTCTTTCTCTCTCTCTCTCTCTCTCAAACTCTTTTTCAAATGGAACATTGTCTGCACCCATGAGACACGGTAGTTATTTTGGGTCATTTCCTCCACCAGTCTGTAATCTCTCCTACAGTTGAACTGTTTATTGTCAGGAGACCCCACTAGAAATATTCCATGGTTTCTCTTGGCTATTATTGTTTATGTCATATTGATTTTTATAGCCTAAAATGAATGCCATTAAATCATTATTAGAAAGGTGACACAAAATAGCATTTTTCAACAATGTGAAGTTAATAAATTTTAAGAGATGTTAGAAGAACATTGTGTTTCCAACTTTCTAAAGCAGAGTCTGTTTCCATTACTTTATATCTCCTACTCTTGTTCTCATGCACAAGCATACACATACAAAGCTGTAATGGATATTAGAAAGGAATTATATAATAAATAAAAATTATTAAAAATATAATTAAAATAGAGGAAAAACAGGTTGTATGTAGGAATAAATAGAAACCTGACTTCATGTCATTGCATTTATTTTTATTCCATGCTATTTCATTTATAAACTGGAGCTAGGGAGTTTTCATAAAAGGAAAATTTATTACAATAACTATAATGCAATACTTCTGAAATAAAAGTTAGTGATCGCTTATTTGTTCTCTATGAGCAAAAAAGTAGATTTAGCAGATAGACTGTGCTTTATGAGAAAAATCTATTCGCAAACTTTGAGATTCCTTCTGAATGATATTTCTTTTTTGTTTCTCAGTGATTTGAAGAAATTTCCTTAAATAAATCACTTAAATTCAAAAATGTAGAAAACAATTTTTTCGCAAAATTCTTTAGTGAAATTTTATATCCCCTTAATATAGGATGGACCTAGTATATTATCTTCCTCAAAAAATATTGCAAGAATTATTATTATTTTTTCCCTTTTCTTCCACATTTTAATGAATATGTTGTATTAAATTAGAGATGGTCCTCAATTTCAGATCATTTGATTAGTGACCACTGAAAAAAGTGACACATATGGCTGTTGCAGAGTTCCAATGGCATGTGATTATGATCCAGAAACTTGGCAATCAGCTCGGATTGACAACAGTTGCAGGTTCCTGGACAACCTTCCCAATTGGCTTCCAATAAGCAAAGTCAATGGAGAACCTAAAAGGAAAGATAGCAGGTTTCATGGTCACGTGATGTCTTGCTTAATGACTGTGGCATAGAAAAGTCTTAAATTCATGTAATACCTCACTTAGTTACCGTGGCTTAACAACAAATTTCCAAAGCCCAATTGTGGTTGTATTTTATTTTATTTTTTATTTTTGCTTATTTGTTTTTATCCTACCTTTATTACTTTTACAAATAACTCAAGGCACCAAACATATCCATCACGCTTTCTCCTCCTATTTTCCCCACAACAACTACCCTGGGCTGAGAGACAGTGGCTCAAAGTCACCCTGCTGGCTTTCATGGATAAACTCACAATCTCCCACTTTCTAACCTAGGGCCTTAACCTCTAGGCCAAACTGGCAAATCATTATTGTTAATCACCTTCAGATTTTTCATTTTATGCATGCAGTATACAAGTGTATTAAATATAAAACAATTAATAATGGAGTTTACTTGAAACAATGCTAGAATTTTATACTGCTTATAAATATTGACATAGCTTTCAGTTAAATTTGGAACAACATAATCTTGTAGTCCATGTTTATGCAGGAAATCTGCTGCTATAACCTCCCAATTAAATTGGTAAACAGATTCTAATTAAAAACCTGCATTTAACTTCCAGGCCAGAAAAGTATTAATAGATGTACATTGATTTTAAATGATAAGAAAATCATTTTATTAAATCATATTATCATTAAATCATATTATCATCTTTACATCTACTTTTATGTGCTGATAATAGGTAAAAGATATTTAAAAAGTCAAATTATCTGATAGGGTTATTTTGACTTTATTTTTCAAGTGAATTGGAAACTGGCCAAAAAAGTACTGATTTGCTGATTTACATCCTTGTTACTTACAGTAATTTTTTAAAATGGACAAGTTTTTGTTATATTTTGTAAATAATAAACTTGGAGATACATAAAATGTTTATTTATCATTTCCCATCTATTAATTCAAACAGTATCATATGCAATTGACTACTAGTACTAATATGTTGCTGATGTTATTTATTTATATATTTTTGTAATAGAAAAGCAATATATCCAAAACTTGATGAATGCCCTTTTTAAATAACAATTTGCAAATAAATATATCATTATGCTTTTTCATTGTGAAATCATTGAATTCAAGCCTTAAAATTTATCTGCTTGATCTTTAGACAATGTTTATTTCTATGCCTTTTAGTTACGTCTCTCATCACATACAGTATAATGTGATACAATTGAAAACTTGATAAAAAATAAACAAAGTGCACAAAGTTCTCTGAAAATATGTACAACTGTCATATTGTAATATTGTTCATTCAGAAAACATTTTGTTCACAAGGGCTTTTTTGTTTCAATATTGCATTTGTTCAGCCAATTTCATGGAAGTCAAGATCTTGATCAGAAAAATATGGTGCCATGGCTATCAAACAACAACAGAGGTATTTGTTATTCATGCCATGTATTTAGAGAAAAGTGCGTAAATATAAATTAAAAAATCAATATGAAAAAAAGGTAGAAGATTGTTTTTTTTTTCCATTGAGAAAAAGATAGCCCCAACTTACAATTTTAGTAAAAGGCAGAAAGCTATTTTTCAGGATCCACTCATCACTGATCGTCAGCACTTGGCACGCCAAAGCAACCAAATTCTTTTATTCAGTAATATTTTGATTCTACATGCAAGCTTCTAATTTTCACCTCCAACAAAAAACTGAAAATGAGGACCACAAAATGTGAACAGAACATAATGCAATATTTCTATTAAATATCTAAGGATTAGATATGCTAACATGTTAATCCATGAGTATAGGATGCCATTCTTCAACAGTATGGATGACAGAATGTGAATTTGACAGAAAGGCAGCTATGTGTTTTTTCTGCACGTTTTATTTTGTATGTCACAATGAAAAATATATGCAGCATTTCAAGGTGTTACTGGCATCCTTGTAAGCAACATAACAAATTTAAATGAATTTTAAAAGAAGATAGAAGTCATTGAATTTTTATGTGATAAAATTTTGACTTAAATTTATCTCCTATTACTGAATGGGATATTTTGGGTCTGAAAAATCATGCTTTCACATTATGTATTTCTATTAAAACATAAAAGCCATTATTTGAAAATGCCATAATTCAGGAGTTTTGGAATGTTTTACTTGCGTTATTGAAATTGATCTATTTTCTACTTTCTATACTATGAAGATATTTTTCATTATTTTCTTATAATTCTCAACTAAAACATCTGCTAAAATCTATATGTTAAGGAAATGCAAGTAGGGAAATAAACATGAATTTTCTTCTATTTGAATGGATGAACCAAAGAACTATATCAGTTATGACTAACCTTTTTGCCATTGCGTGCCAGGAGGAGGGACGGGGGGGTCTCACGCATGCATGCCCACACCCATAATTTTATACACCCTGCCCCCGCCCCACACATGCGCATGTGCACGCGATCCCCCTCCCCGCCCATTTTTCTTTCTCCTGGCTCCAGGGCCTCTCTAGGAGTCTGGGGAGGGTGAAAACAGCCTTCCCCACCCCCCCGGAGGTCCTCTGGAGGCCGAAAACAGTTCATTTAACAACTTCCAGTGGGACCATAGGTGCCATAGGTTCGCCATCACGGAATCTTATTGATCAAAGCACATTGTAAGTTCCATTTTTCCTTTTTGGGCATAAATATGCAAAGGAGAAATGTAGCATGTCAGTTAAGATAGATGGGTAGCATATTCTAACATGGAACTCTTCAAATTTTCAAGTGCCTCTCCCAACATCTTTGATAAAGGACTTGGCCTAAGAGTCAGAAATAAGTGAATACATTGTTCAAATGTTTTTAGGCCATTTATCATAACCACTAGCAGCTTGGTAGTTGCCAAATAATGTGCAGGTTTTCCATTAGTGTTCTATTTTCTTAGGGCATCCAGGTCGATATCCTTTGAGCTGGATCCAGTGAGATCCTTGCATGAATGCAAATGTGGCAAAGCAATTTTTGCCTTCCATCAACCTTTGAAATAGTTTGCATGCCACAAAGTGGAGGTGGAGAGAAGGGGGTGTCCATAAATGAAGAAAAAATAATCAAAGTTCTCTTTTCTCTCTATAAACCATTTTCATGAAGAAAGGTAAACTCTCTTGTCAGACTCAACTGTCAGTGACTATATGGTCAAGTTCATGGTTGTTGTTTTTTTTTCGGGATAAGCGTATAGATTTATTTATTTATTTGTTTGAATCATCAGTAGAGTCTCAAAAAGCTTTTGTATAGACTGCAATAGATAGATGGTTAGGCAGCTTTCTACAAACTAAGGCTCTTAATTTTTTCAAGGCATTTTTTCTACCAAAATAAGTTGCATGGAGAGGAAGGAGTAAGGATTTGATTTTGAGGGAGGTGGGGAAGTATTGCTTTTTGACTATACAGACTGTACTTCTGAGCACAGTTAGCATCAAGGGTCCACAGTAAAATTTCTTCTGCTGAGTATTAAATGGGCAGCAGAAATGCTTCAAAGAATACAATGTGGGTGTTTGCTGCCATTTAATTTCATTTAATGTCTCAGAAAATTACAGAGAAATTTAATAACAGCTGGACCCAAATGCTTAAAAAAATCTATTGGATTAGATTTTTTAAATGAGGGTAGAGAGGAAGCTATCCAAGGTAGTAAAATGCTAATGTTAATCCTCAAGATTCTTTTTTTATAAATTAGATTTTAGAAAAGTTAAACAGCAGGTAACTTCAGACAAAATTATCTTTAAAAAAGTAAAATTCATGATTCTAGGTACCGTATTTTTCGGAGTATAAGACGCACCTTTTTCTCCAAAAAAAGAGAGTGAAAATCTGGGTGCGTTTTATATTCCAAATATAGCCCCACCTAGTTTCTCAAATGGAGGTTTCAGCGGTTGAAAAAAGCATCAGAAACAAAGCTTGAGAAAAGAAGCCCCCAAACAGATCTTCAGAAAAGAAGCCCCCAAACAGAGCTTCAGAGGCTTTTTTTCTGAATCTCTGTTTCGGAGGCTTTCAGAGGCAGGAGAAAAAAGCAAAAAAAAGGAAGGCACAGAGCTCACAACCCAGGAACCTGTTGCTAAAATTCACTTCTGGGAACAGCTGATTGGGGTATTCCGGGAGGACGATCCACCCACCAATCAGCTTTTTTCTTATTTTCCTACCCAAAAACTAAGGTGCATCTTATACTCTGAAAAATACAGTAGGATTAGCTTAAAATAAATATTATTCAAAAGATAATAAATTGATTGGTGGTCCTCAAATGCCTATGAGCCCTTTCCATAGTTTAATAGCATTGAACCCAGAGTCCCCTTAATGGGAGATGGGTAGCATAAAAATGTAATAAGTAAATAAAATAAAATTTAAAAACCAGAGAGTTTTCATCAAAATAGCTTGCTTTATTTGGTAGATATTGATGCCCTCTATGTCATTGATGTTGGGCAGATATGCTGGAGTATATCCTAGTTCATGTTGTCTGTGAATAAATTTATTTTTAATTCAATGCCACTAAATGGTGGAAGGAAGGAAGGAAGGAAGGAAGGAAGGAAGGAAGGAAGGAAGGAAGGAAGGAAGGAATTAGAAATGAAGTCTAATGAAAATAGAATATCTTAAAAGAATGCCCCAGTTCTGGAAAGAATGTCATCCAGGTTGAGAAAGAGCAGGTTATTAGATCGGCATTGGTTTATAATACAAAATAAAGTATTCACAGAAATATAATTGGAAGAAATGCAAACATCTACAGGGCAAAGAAATCAAAATTTAATTCAGACAGTAGAGACAAACCAGGGGAAGTAGAGGAAGTTATTGAAGCATTTTTGATCCCAAACCAGGCATTCTCTCCTCTATCTTTTCCTCAGAAAGAACAACTGGAAAACAAGAGGAACTGAAATGAAAAGTATCTGGACATATAGAAAAAGAACAGTGTAAAGTTGCTTAAATTAAAGCTTTTTACAAAAAAAGGTAACCAGTAAAATCATCTTATGATACTATGATGTACACCACAGCTGCAGTTACAATTGAAGATCTTGAATGCAAAATCAACAAAAAAGGGGGGAAAAGCATCACCAAAATAGTCAGACTGGAAAGTCAACATGCTAAAATCAGATGCAAGCAAGCTAGAACTAATGAAGGAAGTCCTTGTGTGGACAAATTCAGTCTGAATATCTGGATGACTATACAAACAACAATTACAGACTAACTGCAAGCAACAGTTAGACAAAGGGACAATACTAGTATATCTGAATATCTACAAAAAATGCCATTTGCTTATAATCAAGAACTGGCAGGACCACAAAGCGAACAAAGTAATAGAAAATGAAGAAGCTAAATTGTTCTGGGACTTTAAAATTCAAACAGACTGGCAGCTGTCACATAACACTCCAGACTTTACAATTGTCAAACTAGTTATTAAGTCTGCATTACTATTAATCTTCTCATTGTTCCTATCACCCATCTCCTTCCATTTATGACTATATGACTGTAACCTTGTTGCTGGTATCCTTACAATTTATATTGACTGTTTCCTAATATGATGTGATTGCTTATTTGTTGCCTATGACTATCGTTAAGTGTTGTATCTTATGAGTCTTGATGAATGTATCTTTTCTTTTATGTACACTGAGAGCACCAAGAAAAATTCCTTGTGTGTCCAATCACATTTGGCTAATAAAGAATTCTATTCTATTCTATTCTGTTCTGTTCTGTTCTGTTCTGTTCTGTTCTGTTCTGTTCTGTTCTGTTCTACTCTACTCTACTCTACTCTACTCTACTCTACTCTACTCTATTCTATTCTATTCTATTCTATTCTCGATAAGAAAGGCAAAAAAGTCTGCATAGTGTATGTGACAGTATCTGGAGACAATAGAAAAGAATTTAAAGAGCTGGAGAAAAATCACTAAATGCAAAGACTTGTAAATGTAAGTCTGACTTCAACAAAAGAAAAGGATAATTTAACAAATAAAAGCAAAAATAGTACTAATAGAAATAGGTCTCTTTATAGATTGTAATCCCAAAACATGTGAAGCATCACTTAAACACAATTGACAAAAATCACTATTAGTCAATTACAAAAGATTGCTTTCTTTGAAACAGCTTAAAATGTATGACAATATCTTTAGTACCATCAAGCAACTTCTGCGTATCCCAGGTCACTGGGAAGGACTTGATAGATAGATAAAAATGACAAATCCATTCTAAAGATCTAGCTGTTATGTGACCAACCATAATAACAGATTAAATCAAGGACACAGCTTTAATGTGAAATAGTTATTACTGATGTTTGTCAAATCTCAGTTAGAGTTAAATAATGGTATCACTATGTCAACTTTCTTTCTTGGTCAGCATGACTTCAAACTTAAGTGTAATATTGGATAAATTGCACACACAGACATTAAACATGTGCCAAAGAAGACCAAACATCCTCACAAAATCAGCAAATGATTGAAAGAATATGATGAAAATACAAATAGAAGAGAATATATGTACCACAAGGATTGAACTGTGGTGTCCTTGCTCCTCACTGTGCATCATTACATGCTTGCAGATATTTCATTCCAACTGGGTGATATGTTCAGTGCTGAAGAGGTTACATCTTTAAATAATGTAATGTCTGCAAGCAAACAATCAAGTTCACATAGGTATCCCTCCACAAAGGAGGAAATATTCAGGAAAATCTCCACTCAAGGAAAGAAGACTAAGCCAAGACTTTCTTTTATCAATCTAATGGCTTGGTTTACCTGCCATTATAGCTTTTTTTTTTCCAGCCCAATGCAACTAGCTCCTTTATAAAACATTTTAGGCAGTAATCTGCTGGTCACTATGAAAGGGAGAATTAAAATACCTTGCAATTATGGGAAGAGGTGATGCTGCTCAGAGAAGCACATGGAAAATAATCTTTTTATCTCACTTTTTTATTGGTTGCTTATCAGTCTTACTATTTATTTTCTGATGCCTGTGCATTCCTTGATCCATGCAGGGGGCAGAAACTAGGATCCTAACATAATGTTTACTCTATGCTTTGCAAATCATTTTTGTAATCTTGGTAAAGAGAGGATGCAATGAACAATTTATATTCTCAGGTGAAAACCTGAAACCCTAAGCCCCCTCTCTCCATAGAAAGGATTGTTTTTACCATGGTAAATAAAGGATTATAATTAAAACCATAATTTGACAGTGTTTGAAATATCTCTATACTGCTTTTCAGCCACAATACTCTGAAAATGAAAATAATAATGTCTCAGAATCACACTTTAGTTAACTTGCAATCTAAAAGAAAGGAAGGGTGAAGAAAAAAGGAAAATAAGAATTTTAAGTATCAGCTCTAAATAGCATATGGTCTCATAGTGATTTGCTGTACTACTAGTACATAGGATCAGTGATTTTCATGCCACTGGAAATTGTTACTTGATGATTTATTTCCTCCCCCATGATTTCAGTATAATATTTTCAAACTTGCTATTCATTCATGTTACTTATTCAGAACAGTCATATGTGATTTTCTTACTGGGAGAAGAAAATAAAATAAGTAGTACATTCTGCTGCAATTATCACTGAATTGTTATTTCTGCCCACAGTACTAATATAAATTTCAACTTCAGTTTAACCCAGCAGTTGGTATGCAGCTTCTAAAACACATCAATTTGTTATAGCAGTGAAATAAGGGAACATTTATTAGCACTGCTTCTATTCTGCATCATGTAAATTGGGGCTAAATCAATGCAGCTATTACTTTTGATTTTGAGTGAACTTGAAAAGAAATAATGTTACTCATATATGTACAAAGCACATTAATCAACAGAGTGGAAGGAAGTGTCATATCTAAGTCCTTTGGAAATATTTTGTACCTAAAGTGCAAAATTGAGTAGCTATGTCAAACTCACTACATATAAATTCTATTGATATTATGAATAAACTGAATTACATTTAAAAGATTGTGAAAGACATGAAGTTGCTCACTCATACAAGCTATCAGCCAACTAAATCACTCATACAATGTAACCAATTAAAAATTCTACATCAATTATTCACTAGCCTTTTTAACCTGCTATATGGTTTGTTAATTGAGATTCTACTTTAAAAGTGAAGGTGTACCTTCTAATTTTTCTTTTCTTGTTATTCTTTTAATTTATTTAGTTTATCTTAGATTCTATTGTTGTAGATTGTAATCTTGAATAAAATTACTAAAAAAGTACAGGCATCCTTTTGAGGCATTATAGTGCATATAATTTAGGGAATTAAAACATCACCTGTTTTTAGAAAAAAATCCCATGCTGAAGAAACTGGGTTAAAACAAATCCATACAATATTTTTTCACCCCGTCTAAAAAGACACAGAACCAAAATAACTTTTAACACATTGTAATGTACTAATTAGAATTTGCAGTAACAAAAGCTTTCATTAATTAATATACCTGTTAAAATATTCAGCTTTAGAAATAATACTATGTATTACATACTTCCCTGACAGTCTTGGAGATAGGCAGAGTAGAAATTATAAACTAGCATTTACAATAATGCACATTTGGAAAGCAGAAGTGAATTCTCCAACTCTCAATCTCTAACCATTTCCATCATTAATTGAAAACTTCTGTACTAAGAAATGATAGAAAAGGAATTGTCAAGCTACAATTAGTCTCCTTTAATATATCCTTCTATATTGAGATGTTTTTTATAATTGAATTTGGCTAAAGTACAAGACCATGTGTATTATGAAATTACATGGAAACTTTTCTTCTTTCTTTTTTTCTTTACTATTTTTGCTTTGGAAATATCTCAGTATAAATGCACATCAAACTTGTCAGTAGTGCTATACTTTGAAAAGTGGCCTCACAAATATTCCAGTTCAATGGCATTATACTGTGAATAAGATTTTTCTGTATATTTTAATGTTCTTTGAAAATGCTTTTTGCATTGGGATAGCCATGTTTTATTACATTTCATATATGAGGGATAAAAAAAAGGAAATAAATACACAAGATACATAATTACTCCGCTGAAAAACTTTGAATTACAGATATAATTTGTACTCCACTTTGATGTGGAGCTTTTCTCTGGTATATGATTTCATATAGCTAAAACTCTCACTACAATAGCATACATTTTAGTGATCAAACATCTCTGGAGCTAATGTTACAGTAGCCTAGGACTAGCAATCCAAAAACAGAATATTTCTCATGCCATTGGTCCATTTCCCTGAGCTTATGAGTTGTTTTTAACTTATTAGCAGGGAAATTACAAATTGTGTGATTTACATCAAACTAGCAAATAACAAAGAATAAATAAATGGTAATAATTAGTAAAGTTTCTTGCATAAGTCATTTTGAAATTTAAAAAGATTGAAGTGCTTCTGTTTCTTTGTGCCCTTGAATAAGTTTCATGAGTACATTTGAAAACAAAACATGAACTAAGTTTGGTCAGAACAGAATTCCAAGGCACTGTTTGTTTGTAGAGGATATCTTATCTGTGTTATATGAAGCTTCTATTTCTTAATTCCACTACAGTGAAAGGTTAATATATGAGCAATTAGTAATATGCTTTATGATAATAATTTGCAAAGAAAACGATACATGTGGCTCAAAAGTTGTAGTAACTCCCCAACAGATTTGTCCTTATTATAGCAATAAAAAACCCTTCACATACAGTGAATAAAAAGACAATACTATTTCATATATCATCTGTTTCACTGAATGCATTGTCATCAAGGAGTCAAGTTTCTGCCAATTTCTTTGTAGAACAGATGCTTTGGGAATATATGATGTACAGTATGACACTTAGGAAAATAGATCCATCTGCAAGAACTTCATGTTTGCAAAAGCTAAATTCTGGTGGGATATCTTTATCCCTTTAGCATCTTGGAGCAAACAGGTTGCTCCATAATAAAGGTTTCACTTGGTTGGGATGACCTATAAATTAGATATCCTCCCTGAAGGAATGACATTTGATTGGAATGTCATTTGGAGTGCTCTAAAATTCTTCATTTAATTCTTCTAAGTGGAAACCCCCAACAATTCAGATAGAAGCTCACCTATATTATTCCTTTGATTGTAATGGAAATTCACTGACTGAAGACTGATACATATTCAGAGTCAAGTCAAATACCTATTTTCATGTATAAAATAAAGTAAAAATAATTAATAAACAATTGATAAACCTTTCTTCATTTACCTTATTAGTTGTAGTTTGTAAAGTAGCTGAAATTCTGCATATATTTGCTATGAATAAATCCCACTGACTGTTCCCAGTAGGATATATTTCTGAAGAGATACATAACAAAATGTACATGCTTTGAGCATGTAGCATGCAATAAGTCTATTTAACATGATGATGATGATGTTTGAATGTACACATTTAGTGTACAAACTGAAATGTCTTTCATTAGAAGGCTTTTTTCATCTGTGATTATTCATTTCAGTTGGGTGTAAAATGTATTAAGATATCTCACTTCCTTTTTGCTCCTGATATAATTTTATCATTTCCAAATTATACTTATAAATAGAAATGAATGTCACAGGCTGCTACAACACTATACTGTATAGTATTATCTCACTCCTTACCTAGTTTCTCCTATTCTATTCACCCCATGTTCTGGTGTAAGTAATATATTATTCTGCATAATTCATTGCCCTCCAACATGATAGCTGAGTGCACAGTAAATTATACTATGTATTACAGGAGTTGAGAAACCCCTGTAATACATAGGAAATGGGTGGGGAGATAGCCTAGTGGAGTGATGGTGAATCTTTTAGAAACCGAGAGCCCAAACTGCAACCCAAAACCCACTTATTTATCACAAAGTGCCAACACAACAATTTAACCCGAATAATGAGGTTTTGATACCTAAAATAATTATAAACAAGGCAGAGTTCAGATAATTGTTCTAAGAAAAATGTGATAAATGTACTTTTATGCCCTGTCATTTTTTTCTGCTTTTCAAATATTACTTTTAGCAACAATAAAAAAGAAAAACTTTTGTAATATCATTTCTCTTTCCCTCCTTCTCTCTCTTTCTCTCTCTCTTTCTCTCCTCCTTTGTTTCTTTCTCTCTCTTTCCCTCCCTCTCTCTCTTTCTCTCCCTCCCTCTCTTTCCCTCCCTCTTTGTTTCTCTCTTTTTCCCTCCCTCTCTCTTTCCCTCCCTCTCTTTCTCTCCACCCCTCTCTCTCCTCCCTCTTTTTCCCTTCTCCCCCTCTCTCTGTCTCATCTCTCTTCCTCTCTCCATCCATCCATCCACCTATTGATCTATCGATCTATCGATCTGTGCTGTCCTGCCCAGTTTCATGTGTCGTGTTAATCCAACCACCTGGGCTGTGGAGGGGGAGTGGAGATCTGACAGGCAAAGCCAAGTGTTAGAGATCCACACAAAATAAGGCAACTCCAACCTGGATCCTGTTGGGAGACAGTTCCCCTTCCCTCTTGCTCTCTTCCACCATGGAGGGGGCCCAGGCAGGCTGCGCACAGCTCCCTCCTTGGAGGTGACCAGCAAGCAAACAAACGTGGTGCTTCAGCTGGGATGTGGCGGCATGGAATCCCACCTCTGGCTGGCAAGAGCAGAGCATGGAGGGTGCACACAAGTGGTTGGTTGTTCCCAGTTCAGACTGGTTCACAAGAACCAGTAGTAAAACCAGAGAGAGGCTCCCCCCACTGGCCCGGATATCATCATAGGTGATCTGCGCATGCACAGAAGCTTCTGTGCATGTGCAAAAGAGTGTGCACAGGCACAATGTGAACCGGTAGAACTCACCTGTGGCGCGCACCTCCTCCACCACCACCATGGCGCTGGCTGTTAGGGACATGTGAGCCAAATGTTTGGAGCCACACTCGGCAGAGTTCACAAGCAGGCTCAGTAGGGCCGCTTAGCAGAGAGACCCCGCTCAGTAGGGCTGCTTAGCGGGGAGACCCCAGCCTGTTTGGTTCACTTCAGTTCGGGATGGGAATGTAGAAGGCAGAGGAAATCCATATTCAGATTTCAGCCCTCAAAGACTCCTTTGGGGTGACTGGGAGGGGAGGGTGAGGGGCAAGGCCAATGGTGGGATCACCCAACAGTGAGCTGCAGCAGAAGGATGAATGAGCTTGCGACACCCACCCTAGGACTGGAGCAATGACATGCATGCCCACAGAGAGGGCTCTGCATGCCACATGTTTGCCACCAGGAGCCTAGTGCAACCTCTCTCAACATTCTTGACTCAACATTCTTGGCTAAAGGAAACTCCTTTAGCCATGATCCTTTTGAGAGATAATACTACATAATGTGAAGCCTAGATCCTGCAAAACTCAGAGTGAGTCACCTAATTAAAATTAAACACCATCCAGTATTTTGGAGTAATAAACAAAAAAAGATTTTAGAAAAAAGCAAGGAAGAGGATCTACTTCCAGGCTTAATTTCAATTTAACCCTGAACAACTGCTTTTCAAAAGGATAGATGATAATGAACCTCCTTGTCTACAAAACATGTCCACCTGATGTTAAATTGTAATCCCTCTTGAAGTAAGTGGGAGTGAATTGTCACAAACCTGAACACCAGATAAAGTAGGAGGTATTCTGCCAAAACACACAGCATCTGCATTTTGCTTCTTTCTAGACATTAAATGGGCTTGGGAGATAAGGAAAAAGCTGTAATTCAACAGGGTAAACAATGTGCTGGCAAAAAAAAGAGGAAGCAGGAATCAAAAGTGATGAGGAAATGGAAAAATAAAAGAATGACTTAACCAGTAACCATTTTCCTCCACTGACAATGTAAAGAAATGAAATAAGAAAGTAATCTACCTGTTCATCAGCAGATTAGCACAATTGTTAGAATTAAATGAGGGAATAGAGGTGATGATAAACTAGGATATGGACAAAATAGACATTTTAAAGGAAACTGATTTTTGACTTTAAAAAAAGGAAAAAGAAAAAGAAAAAAACCCATCCATAGCTTCAATTATCTACTAAAAAATTGGTCGGTCCTATTTCTTTCTATTTTTTTTTTTTTTAATATCATGGTTTGAATCTTTTGAATCCTAAATACCACCTCCTCTGCTTTGGATACATTGTTTAGAAATATTAAGAACTTTGAAATATCACTTCCTGGGAAAACAAAATATTGATAAAAGCTTTAATGCCACAATCAGTAGTGCATTTCCTAAAAGTTATTGAATAAAGCTTGGATTCAATGGTATGGATAAAATAGGGGCTTTGAAAATGAGTAAATCTACTAAAAATTCACTTTGGCTTATGCTTTTCAAATCAGAGGCTCTAAGCAACTGGGTGGGGGAAGAGGCATCAAATGTAAATAAGTAAATAAATAGAGTAATTAGTTATTGAATAAGTCCATATGGGTAACAGCAATACATACATACATCATAATATTAAAATGTAGAATAAATACATTGTCTATACTAAAATTTAAATAGGTGTGGAGGTAACATTACAGTCTTTTAACATTTATGACATAATACTTTAAAATGTACATGACCTAACTTATAGGAATTACTTAACTTTTCATGACAGGCAAATTCTACTATCCTTTTCTCCCTTAGCCTGGCTACCTTGCCTTCAAAGATAACAATTTACTGACTCACAAACTCTTTGATACTTTGTAGAAGTAAATTCAATTTGGGCCTGGAATATCAGTTGTCAAGTGAAGCATTCATTAAGCAAAATAAACATTTCACTTAATGATTACCATCCCACCTTACCCACTTGTGGTTGTTAAGCAACCACACAGGTTGTTGATCAGAATGCAGAAGTGCCTCAGGAGATGAGAGTGGTTAAGCCTTAGCTTGTAAAATGTTTTTATGAGTTCATTATGTGGAACTGAACAAAAGGTTTTGCCAAAATCCAGATAGGCTATATCCACAGCAGCACCTTTGTTGAAAACATTTGTGACACAGTTGAAAAAGTCCATCAGATTACTTTGATATGATCTGCCCTTAGTAAAGCTACATTGCGTTGAGTCCATCCTAATAGGTTCCTTCCAATTCTAGCCATGTTGTGTTGTAATGTATGCTCAAATCAATTACATATATAGATATATATAAACTACATGACATTTCAGATATACCTTGTTCCTGTGTATATTACATTTAAATTAGGATGTATGTCATAAAGATAATAGTAGAAAGATAGTAATAAATGCTAACATAAAAATTATTCAGAGAAGTGCTTACAATAAGTTTAATTTTATTTCAAAAAAATAAACCAATCTAAATATAGTTTGTGTATATATTTTATTGATGTATGAAACAGAAGTGCTAGCTTTTGAATGGCAAAGAATTGATGTCAATTCAAAATGAACTAATATTTTCTTATAAAACTAGCAGAAAAAGGCTAATGTTGTGCTTAGTCAATATATTAAGTGGTCTTTACTTCTGAAAAACCAAAAGGAACATGAGTTTGTTAATCCCAGCCTAGTTCTACATCCTTCCTTTAAAAAATTATTTGAAATATATACCTTTAGAAGATATTTGGGTAGAGAATCAAACTATGCTGAGAATTAAGAAATGAGGTGTAGTAACTGTACTGATAACTTCAAAAGTATCTGTTTTAAGAGACTTCCGCCGGCACCGCCAATGTTGATGGATGCTCTTTTTTGGAGCGCCAGCCCTGTGATCTTGTTAGCCGTTCTGACAGCGCAAATCAGCTGTCCGACGGCTGGAAAACCTTTCCCTCGGGAGAAGAGGGAAAGGAAAGCAATCGGATGGGGGTAGAGCTCCCCGAAAGCCCCTGAAATAGGGGCTTTGGGGGCTAGGAGGGTGAGAGCTCCCCAGAAAATCCGGTGAAACTCCGAGATCCAGGGCGCTTCTGCTTTAAGCAGAAAAAAACATCGCGACCGTCTCTGCAATCTTTATTGAGATTTAAGTTGTTTATCTATGCAGACGGAGTGAAGACAGGAGAGCAGACAATTGCAAGTAACAAGCCCTTAATTTCATGCTTAAATCGTTACTTTTGGAAGTTGATTGAAGGAAGGAAAAAGGAAGAAAATGGTGCTTGTGTTTAATAGGGCATGAAAGTGAAGACTT
This sequence comes from Pantherophis guttatus, assembly GCF_059756535.1. Taxonomy (NCBI): domain Eukaryota; kingdom Metazoa; phylum Chordata; class Lepidosauria; order Squamata; family Colubridae; genus Pantherophis; species Pantherophis guttatus. Next base: position 70,873,084 of record NC_142066.1, on the reverse strand, counting down.
TGTTGAAAGTCTTGAAGGATCACTATTAGAAATTAAAAACACAAATACTGATTGGGGAAAGAAATATTAGAATCATTTACCTCTGTGATAGTGGAGAAAATTGAAGGACTTTTTAAAAAGGATTTTATTCAAGTTAGAAACTAAGAGTCAAGCGAAGATATTGTATTGGAATTTCAATTGCTAAATAACAGTGAATTGCTGAATGAAGAGGTGAAAGAAATCCAGTTTAATGTGCCTCCAGGAAATGGAATGGATGTTTCTCAAATTAAGAAGGAAAGGCTGAGAGGCTTGAAGGAGCGTAATCAGGAAATACTGAGTGAGATTTCCCCAAAGGTTTTGTTACAGTCAATTGGAAAATTGTCAGGAGGTGTTGGGATTCCTAATATAACAAAGAAGATTCAAAGTGGAACTTTACAATTTTTTTACAAAAAAAATTACAAAAATGGACTCTTAATCGCAGTTAAGGAGATGTGTTCACTGAGATGAATTATTTTGCGAAGAGAACAAGATGAAGGTGGAGGAATAAGACTGAAAAAGAAAGTTCGCAAAAAAGTTAGGAAAAAATGGAGATGGAAAAATTACAATCTTTTTGTTGGGGCAGGATAGTAATAGTGAAAATGAATGAGTATACCTGCATTTAGGGATATGATATGTTTTGAAAAGTTATATTATAGTGAAAATGAATGATTTATTTATATTTAGGGATATGATTTGTCTAGAAAAGTTATATTAAATAATGTTATGTTTGTATTGTTATGGATTACTGACCAAACCTTTACCATTGTCTCGAAGCATATTAATACTAAAGTTATATGTCAAGGAATGTTTTGTTGAAGAATCTATATAAGCTTATGGGAAATGGTGCAAGGGTTGAGGGAAGATTTTTATAATACTTTTTATAGACTTTAAATAGTGAAGATGTTATTTGATTATATGTAATGGATTTGTAGAGAACAAGATGAATAAGTTTGTATAAAGTTATTAATCAAGGAATGTTTCCAGGCAGAATTAATATAAGTTTGTGGGGCAAAAAGTGAAAATAAGGTTTTTTACAATATCTTTTATTTGAGATTGGTTAAAATATTTTGCTAATGTGTTAATATATGTAAGGGTTGGAGATGTGATGGTTAATTGTAACCGGGTTCTGAATGGATAATGCTGGAAGAAAGAAGACTTGCTTATTATTGAAGAACGGATAAGAAAGAAGTTGGATCAAATACTTTTAAATAATAATTGGTTTAAATAGTTATATTTAGATATGAACAAGGGGAGTTAAAGTTTTTTTTTCTTTTATATATGTTTGTTAGATGCTATATCCTGCATTTGCTCTGGGAAGTCCGGGGGGAGGAGGATTGGGGTAGGACGGGGGAGGAGGGAAGGGAAAATATGTGTAAGGAATCTGGAGAGGTTCTTTGAGTTTATGTGACTGTTGTTTTTTTTTAAAGAGGTTGTTAATTTGCAAATGTGATTGTACAATCCACATATGGAAAGATGGCAAATGGTTTATGTTTTTCTTGTAAAAATGTTTCTTTGTCTTGTAAAACTCTTTAATAAAAAAAAAGTGTCTGTTTTAATACAGCTGCAAGAATTTCGGTTCATACTTTGGAAGAAAAAAATGCACTAAGATGTCAAAACAAAGAGGAAAAAACAATGAAGAAAATAAGATAAGAGAACCAATTTGAAGAATATTTTTTTTAAAAGTACAAAAGGACAGGACTCCTATCAAATAATTTTATGAAATCATCTCCCTCCTAAATTTATTAAAACAAAGAAGAAACAATACAGTTTTGGGTGCAATTATGGAAAAATCCAAAGAAATACAATGACAGCTCAGCTTGGTTAAAGAAGGTAGATAAGAATTTTAAAAAGCTGAAATGAAAAACTTGTAATAGCAGCAAAAATAGGCAGAACAGGAGAAAAGGGCAAAGAAAATTAAGAATTGGTCAGCATCAGGTACAGATGAATTGCATGGATTTTGATTGAAACATCTGAGTTGCCAAGTAGTTAACAATATACTGCAAGGAGGTGAAAATGAAGAATGGCTAACATCAGGCAAAACCTACCTGATAGTGAAAGTTCCAGCAAAAGGTGCAACACCAGGCAATTACAGGCCAATTACCTGCTTACCAACAACTTTCAAATGACTAACTGATGTAGGTAGCTGATGCAATCCAATAGCATCTAGTTGAAAATAAGCTATTTCCCCTCAGCAGTAAGGAAACTGCCCAAACAACAGAGAAACAAAATATCAACTCCTAATTGACAACATGATTCTGAAAAACTGCAAGAGAAAGAAGACCAACTTGAATGTAATATAGATTGATTACAGGAAGGCATTCAATTCCTTGCCACATGATTGGATAATCAAGTACCTAGAAATAACTGGAGTCAGTAGAAACATCAGAAGCTTTGTGCAAAGATCAATGGCACAATGGAATTTACAATTGCTGATCAAGGGTGATAGAATAGAAGAGGTTAACATCAAGAGAGAAATCCTTAAAGGAGATCTACTATCATCTCTACTGTTTGTCATTGCGCTGATTCCCCTGTCAAAAATACTGAATACTCAGTATTCAGGCCATGGTTATCAGACATCAAAAACATCTGCCAAACTATCTCACTTCCTTTATATGGATGACTTGAAGTTGTATAGAATATAAATATCTGGCAAGGGAAAAGGCCACGAATAAAATTTAAACTGCTTCAGGATACAAAAGATAGAGGAGGAGCTGCACTCCCTGACTGGGAGATATACTACCAAGCAGCAGTACTATCGTGGGTCAAAGATTGGATAGAATTAAAGGACTCTAGAACTTTAACAATTGAGGGACACGAACTTCAAACTGGCTGGCACTCCTTTATGTGGGATGAGAAATACAAAACACATTCATATTTTAAAACACATACGATAAGGAACTCATTATTACAAATTTGGCTTAAAATTAAAAAACAACATTATATGAAGATACCAAATTGGCTAGCACTGGCTGAATCAATTAGACACCCAAATTTAACAGATAAGACAAAAATAATTAGATATAAAGATATAATTGACTATCAAGGCAAACTAAAGACAAAACAACAATTGGAGATAGATTTACACAGAGGAATAGACTGGTGGACTTACACTCAAATACAATCCAAATATAGAGAGCATATAAAAACATATGAAATTTATAATCAAAAACAAGAAATAGATAAAATTATATTAGATTCAGAAAATAAATTAATTAGTAGAATTTATAAATTTCTCCTACGCTATAAATTGGAAGAAGAGACAGTCAAAGAAACGATGATTAAGTGGGCTCAAAATATCAAACACACAATACCTTTGGAAAAATGGGAAAAGTTCTGGCAGGTAAACCTAAAGTTAATGAAAGCAATGGCGTACAAGGAAAATCAACTGAAAATGTTTTATCGGTGGCATATGTCTCCAACCAGATTGGCAAAAATACAACCTAAAATAGCCCAATTTGTTGGAAGTGCAAAAAGGCACAAGGGACTTTCTATCATTTATGGTGGACGTGCCCGGCAGCAAAGAAATTTTGGTCTAACATCAAAAAATGGTTGGAACAAATAACAAAAACACAGATTGAAAAAGAACCAGAAACATTTTTATTAGGAATATTTAACAAATCATACCCTAAGGATATCAAATATCTTACAATTCATATATTAACTGCTGCAAGAATAACCTAGGCAAGAAATTGGAAACAAGAAAAAATACCAAGTGAAACAGAAGTAATAGGGAAAATTTTAGAATGCGCTGAAATGGATAGGTTAACCAAAGAATTACAAGAAAAAGAAGAATCAGACTATTATAAAATATGGAATAATTGGTATAATTGGTTAAAAATTAGAAATATACAAAAATATAGGGGATATATTACTGATTGATACATATATATGTAATAAAAATATTATTAGATTACAGAAAGGTGAAGGAATATATTATAAGTAGAAGTGTAGAACGTCACTCTGAAAAAATGCTTAAGAAGAAATTATATTCTTTTTGTGTATATGTTGTATAAATGTTAGTTGTGTATATGTTACGTATGTCTTTTTTAATATTTATATTCAATAAAAACTATTTTAAAAAAAAGAATATAAATATCTGAAATAGAATTGCTGCTTAACACAGTCTATATATACAGCCAAGACATTGCAATGGAGTTTGGACTGGACAAATACGCTCATCATCAAATGGGGAAAAAGAGTGAAAAATGAAGGAATCAAGATATTCTTCACTAATAACATTTAATCTGGATAAAGATCATCACTACAAATATATGGACATCGTTCAAGCTGACAACATAAAGCATGGGTTAAAAGTGAATACATCAAGAGAGTGATGTATCTAAAAGATCTAAAACTCTGTAGAGGAAACGCCATCAAGACAATCAACACCTGGGCAATTCCAGTCATTAGATCACAGACTCAAGCCGAAATTAAAACCCTGGATAGGAAGACCACAAAAATAATGACAGTGAATCATGTCCTTTCAACAATCAGCTTGAAACAAGTAAAGTTAATGAAGAACACAGAAGTAAAACTGTAAGTCATGGTCACATGATGTTTAACTTAACTGCAGTGTTTTACTTAACAATCAAATGAGAAATGACATTGTAAACCATTATGATGCCATGATTTTTACTTAGTTACTGGGATGTTTAGCAATGAAGTTTGCAGTTCCAATTGTGATTGGTAAGCAAAGATTACCTGTAATAACAGCTACTGTTTTTGGACATTTTCATCAACATAGAAAACACCAAATTACAAACTTAAGTTTATCAAAAAGCAAGTTGTAGAACTTGTCCTCAACTACAAGATTAATACCTTGTAATGCACAAAAGAGTGCTGCATAAGAACTTAATTCAGATAAATTAAAATTCATTGCAGTGACTCGGAGCTTTAGAAATGTAAAAAAGATCTCCCCATAACATTTTCCCCAAAATTATGCAACCACACTACCAATATCAGCACAAGATACCTCAAACCTTAAAAAGAATTGCTAGTGTGGTGAATATGTGGTGAATAGCTTTTAGTTCACCACATACCAGAAGATAACAGATGACAAAAGAATATATATTCCTTAAGCGTATTGCTATTGTCAAAGTTTTCTGACTGTGAAGACCAGCACAACTGGCTTCTATGGGTTTTCCTTTAAAAAGCAGGTAAAATGTTGAGTGTATTTTCAATTCTTATAAAGCAGTGATAAAGCATAACTGGAGAATGTGACATGTTCTAAGAAAAGAGGCCTCCACAGGTTCCATTTCCAAGTGAATCTCTGCTGGCAATGTTGCTAAAATCCTGTATATGTTCTCACCTTTCATCAGGGCTTCTTGCCAATATGGCAATAAAATATTTCTCCTCAGCTCTACTCCCAGGCAGATGCAAGAAGGTTAGATAAGTAGTTTTATTGCAAAGGTAGGAAGCAATTGTGCATATAGCAGCATATTAGAAACCTGCCCTTTATAGTATGTGTCAGTAGCAGATTTTAAATTTTGAGTCTCTCCCATATTTTCAAGCCAATGGCCTTTGGCAACTTTATTTTTTTTAGCCTTGAAACTTTCTGTCACAAGGGACCTTTGTTTCAGCAATTTCAACCCTTATAAGTAACAAGGCCAACTTTCTCAAAGTCATGCATGCACTTTCAGAGAAAAAGAATACAGACAGCACTATGAGGAGAGGAATCATTTTATAGTTGGATCCTTTGCAAGAAACTGGGCTTTACTAGATAATCCCTGATGTGAGTATCGCAAGATTCTCCAGAATAATCTACAATGTTGAAGGATTTAGCACAGAAACTGTATGTGGGAGCATTTCGTGAAGTTATGAACATTCAGTAAATAAACTGTAAACTTCGTGGGGTTATAATCTGCAAATAATGTTGGAGATCAGCATCATAGGGTGACTCAACTGCTTGCCTGCTTACACACATTAGCTTTGTGATTGTAGGCATATTGTCTTGTGCAATTCATTTAATTATTGGCTGTAAATTTTCATAATATGTAAAAATATCCTTACTGTGAATCAATAGCTTTTTCAAACTTACTTTGCATGAGACAGATAGTTTCCAGAAAATCCATAATGAACTTTTCTAAGAAAGCTTTTTTCTTTCCCAATTTTTCATTTTTCTAGGCTTTCTCTATAAAGGGATCAAACTAAATCAGAATTAAATGAACTAAACAAGATACCTTCCAGGCAATAATGTAAGGCATTTTTGTGTGGCTTAGGTGCCCATCATCAGATTGGGCCAGAAACCATTCCTCTCCCCACCCTGCCACTTTTACAAATATGATTCTTTATAAATTTTCTTGCTGCAGTTTTATAGTGCTTTCTTTGTTTTGTCATTTCAGACACATTCAGGCAATGTTGGTTATGCACTATAGCCAGAAAGTAGAAACTCAGGTAGAAATTGAAGTAGAAACACTGAGGTGAATGATTATTGTGGTCAATCCTCTGAGATTTTTTTCTGTTTGTTTTTTAACTATATCTAGCTGAGCAATGATTCAGCATTTTTCCAGTCACTTGAAGTAGAAAGATATTGCGTTTGGGCTCTAGAATACAGGTGTCAAAGTCGCAGTGTTATGTTGCCGTCACGTGATATATCACAATGTTTTTCCCCTTTACAGAGCTAGGGTAGGCGTGACCTGCACATGATGCATCTGGCTCATGAGCTGTCAGTTTGATACGCCTGCTCTGGAAGAAAACAACAGGACAATGAGAAAATAATTTTTGTTTAAAGACTATTTATTGTACCTATACATATGTGCATTTTGAAACTTGCGTTTGTATATTTAAAAAATAAGATTGTATACCGTATTATTATTTATATTCTGTATGTATATACATATTACAATTGTCAATGAATCTTTCTTGACTATCATTCTCTGTCAAGATGGTGTATTAACACTTTGTTTCTCTAGATCAGTTTCTCCAACTCTGCAATTTTAAGATGTGTGGACTTCAACTTCCAGAATTCCCTAGCCAGCAGGAATTCTGGGAATTGAAGTCCATACACATTAAAACTGCCAAGGTTGAGAAACATTGCTCTAAGTTTTTCTCAGTGTCTCAAAGCTACTATTCCTATGGATAGCTTAACCACACACAACAATTTAAACAGTGTTGGGCTGCTGCTGGTTGTAACAACCAGTTCGCCCAGAACCGAAAATGTGAGTGTGCATGCATGTGTGCGGCATCGAAAAGCCGGCAATTATATAGGACATGATAGCACCAGGGCAGGTGGGCAGGGCCAGCCGCTGGTCAGAACTACCAGTTCACCTGAATCAGTCTGAACCGGCAGCAGCCCACCACTGAATTTAACATAAGCCTAAGAATGCTTACATAGAAATAACTAAACAGTACAGTGATTTTCAAAGTACAATTAATTTATAGCATTAAGTATTGCATCTGTTTAAGTCCCAGACACATTAGAAGATACGATTTCCTGAATAATTTTGATAAATATTATACTATATTTTCCCTTCAATTCAGTAGATTTATCCCATTTTCATTTTCTCCAATTTGCCTCTTGCTAGTACTTTTTTCTTAAACTAGTAGAATAAACAATTGTTACTAAGGAAATTCATAGATTAATTGGGAAATTTTATAATATAAAACCGTAGACATATTTTTCAAGCATTTTCTTTTCATACTGTTGACAAAATATTATTAGATTATAAATGACAAAGAGAAGGCATTAATTGGAAAATTAACTCAACAAACAAGTGTAATCCAGCAAGTTAAGTGAACATTGTTAGGCAAAGCAGACATAAAGGTAATGTAGACATAAACACCTGGGGATCATTTTCTTGTAATATCTTGAAAAAAATGAATTGATTTTAGAAAAAGAAAAAGTTCAGGCAGCTAGAGAAGCTGGACATATCAGGGAAGCTGGACATATCAAAGTCAGACAAAATCTTGTGGCTTGGAAATAGGGCCTGGAAAAATCCAACAAATAATGGTTGGGATTTGCAGATTATATAAGCTTTTCAGCCACCAATTAATACAAAGGTAGATAAATTCTGAGAAACAGTATAAAGTAAAACCAATTCATATCACAAAACAGCATGTTGGTAATATACTGCAGGAGTTTTGGGGGGGAGGGATTTGAATGAGCAGGTGAAACAATAGCATATGGAAATACTTTGTATATGGAAATTTTTATGACCAAAAGAGTTACAGAAGTGCAATATACAATAGATGGCATTCTAAGAATCTTCGGGGCACAGCTATGATGGTTGGAAGTGAGGCTTTCTTACAAGAAAATCTTGTGAGCAACTAACACTTAGATAAGCACAATTTCATCCTAGAAATGTTATCATCTACTCAATCAATTTCAGTTATAATATTTATATTTTTCCTAGTTAACTATTTCTCCATTTTTGTGTATGGTAATATTCCTAGAAAAGAAGAGACATGAATAGTAATAAATTAATAATCTAAGTCAATAGCTAGGATCAGAAATGTATACCTAAAATCGTTCTTTCCATCACCATCTCTCCCTCCCTTTTTCTTTTTAAGAAACTCTTTTAATTGGATTATCTGAACCACAGAATGAGATGTGTATGTGTGTGCATGTGCATGTGCATATGCATGCACATGTGTGTACACACACAAACAAATATCTGCATGGATGCACATGAAAAAAATCAGAGTCTTCTAATCTCTTGACAGCATGTGTTTTTCTTCAGTTGCTGAGGTTACTGGGTTGTCTGTGATATAAAACTAGTTTTCTCAGAATAGATAAGACTTTAGTTTACAAGATGAACACTTGGGCAGTTTGAGCACAGTGTGCTAGACAGAGTCAGTGATTGGAAATTTCCGCTTGGAATTTAGGAGAGGGCTATTTCATATGCTTGTCTTTCTTGGTCTGCTGTTTCAAAGGCATATCAAATCACAACCCAAAGAACACTAATGTTAACTTAAAATGTCATGCCAGTCTCCCAAACATATCTAACTGGAAATATTATATCCTATGATCTGCTTCATGTAATCCTAAATTGAATTTAAATGTCACCTGAATATGTTAATCTCTCATACTCCCAAGTTATGAATTGATTTTTAATATATTTTTAAACTTTATTTCTTTGAAAACATTTTGTTCCATAAATTCAGCTTATTATTGTTTTGGATACCATTATTTCACACTGAGGGGTATGGCTAAATATTCACCCAGCAAACTTGGCTCCAAAATAAATAATTTACCAGTGCAATAAGCACACAATGTGACCATTTTCTCTCTCAGAAGAATGATCCTGCAGGTCAAATATATTTCAAGAATCTTCCCTTTCTTTGAAAGACTGGACAAAAGGAGTACTTAACACCCGTTTTTCTGCTGATTAAGGACCTTTAGAATGTACAAGTACCCTTTTTTCCACTATGTTTTTAGTGCATCCATGTTTTATATTGCCTTGTTCCTTATTTAAGGACTTATTTATTGATAGATGATATAAGGCTAAATAGACAAAGAGACAAACAATGAGCATACTCTCAAAGAAGAAAATTCATTATAGTGTAATAGAAAGCCTTCACAAATATAAAACTCATGTATTGCAGATCCTTTCATAATAGCATTTCTTAAGATTAGGGGATATAACCTCCTTTGAATTCAACATTCCTACCCACCCACCCACTAAGCTACACTGGCCAGTATTCCTTATGCGTCCCCCATTTCAATTTCCATTAGAAAATGTTTCCTTTTTTATCATCTTTAAATATAAGAAAATTATATATATATATATATATATATATATATATATATATATATATATATATATATATATATTTGTTTTCTCAGGTTTTCGCGGGTGTTTGTATGTAGGTCTTTGGTTATTCGGGTCTTCTCCCACGTAAAATTGGAAGTGTCTTGGCGACGTTTCGACAGCTGCGATCTCACATTGCTCCTGGAAGCACGAAGCCGAGAACACCAGCCTGAAGATGACGAATGAGACTTCGTCGAAACGTCGCCAAGACACTTCCAATTTTACGTGGGAGAAGACCCGAATAACCAAAAAGACCTACATATATATATACATATACATACATACATACATACATACATACATACATACATACATATATATATATATATTCAGAAAAACAAGGACTTCTAATTTTTTTTCCATCACCTCTGTTTTATTATAATTCAATTTCCTCTAAACCGGTTCTGTACATGTAGCTCTGAAAAACCCGTAAGAATTATTTTATATATATAATACTTGTGTGTTATATATACAGATATATAACCTTCATATTACAGACTTCGTTATTTGAACCTTGTCTATTAATGCTACACTGCCACAACATACTCATAAAAAAAAAAATGATATAATTGTACTGGTCCAAAAGGCAAACTATTAGATTACAGTAGAAATGTTGGAAAAAAGGATCAGTGTGTTAACTTGAAAATGGATTTTATCTCAGAATTGAAAAAAGGTATTTTCCTACACGCTGCTCGGACACTCCTCAGACTGGGATACGATCACTCCTATTCGCACAGCTGAGTGTCAATCAAATCCCTCTGGAGCTGCATCCACCTCACTTCCTGCTTCCTCCCCAGACTTTTTCACTCAGCCATTGAGTGTCTGTTCATCTAGTTTACATTTCGTTCTTATTTTTGTCTTTACTTGGCTGAATTAGCTCAATATTGTTTATTTACAGTTTAAAGGTGCTGCGCTTCGTCTGCCTTCACTTGGAGACGTTTTAAGCGCGTATCGGCGGTTCGGGGCTCCGGCCGCCGCTAGCGGCTTGGCTTGGCTGGCGGTTTAATCTATTCTAGTCTTCCCGCCATTTGTCGCTATTGCCGCCATTTTGCTGCCAGTCACTTTGCGAGGCTCCGATTTGCCTTAGTGGCCTTTGGTTCGATCGGCTTGAGTCCCTGCCGGCTGGCATACTCATCAGCTGTTTTTAGAGATCGTGACTGCTTCCTTTTACTGCAGCTTCAGTCCGGCCGCAGGCGCTTTGTTTCGCCTGGCTTAGGAGTCCTGGAGATTCGCCTCGCGGGCCGCCATTTTGGGCCCTGACCATCGGCACTGCTTTGGATTCTCTGCGGCCATAGCGACCTGGGCTTTGGTTTCCAGGGTCGCTAGATTGCCGGCAGGTGGGGACGCTGTCCTGCTCGTACCTGCACTTCACAACTGCCTGCAGAAGGGTGCCTGAAAGAGACCCAGGGAAGTACATATTCCTTAAATTGATTTACATTCATATATAGGTGCTCTTTCTTCTGATATGGACAGGAGTCCCTCTCCCTCCCCAGTACCTTCCCCTAGACAGCTCAGGGGAAAGAAGTCTAAGGCTTCCAGGCAGGTGAAGTCCTCCAAATCTGCCACTGCAGATAAAGATGCCCAAAGGAGGCATAAGGCATTAGAAAAGCAGTTTGCTAAGGCTAGGCAATGGGCCCAGGACCCTGGTCAAGGACCAATTCCTGAAGGCTTGAGCCATGAGGTGACCTGTGAGCCCTCGGCCTCTCATGATGTAGAATTGTTGGCCAGTGGTCTGAGGGAGGATGGTCCATCGACCTCTCAGGAGGTTCCAATTTCTGCGACTAATCAGTCAAGGGCTAGTGTCAGATCCCGCTCATCTAGTTTTGCAAGCCATTTTTCTCAAGCTTCCAGGTCAGGCCCTGAAGCTACCTTTACACCCACTGCAGCCAGCCTCCATCCTGAAGCGGGCCCAGGGTTCCCTCAGCCTGTGGATTTTCAGGCCTTTTTTACTCAGGCCATGTCCCATATGTATCAAATGGGGTTGCAACAAGCCACTGGTGCCTTCCCGGCTCCTACGTGCCCTACTACTTCTGCCTTTTCCATGCATCCCCCTGGTGCACAACATCAACAGCAATCTGTTGCCTGTAGCCTTGTGCCTGAATCAGCCCGGGAGGACGATTTCCTAGATGACTTTGAGATGTCAGAGGATGAAGAAGAGATTCAGGACAAGCCGGCCTTTCCGGGTCTATTTAAGCCGTCTTTGTTTCGCTCTCTCCTACGCAAGGCAAAAGCTGCCACTAATATGGATTCAACGCCTCTTCAGGGTTCCTCTTCATCTACTCCATCTGGCCCCAATAGTAACTTGTTCAATCTACCTCAACCTGATGAGGACTTTGTTCCCTGTCCGGATCTTTTCTGCCAGGTTGTTCAAAAGCCTTGGGACCGCCCTGCCTCGTTGTCGGGTCCGAATTCATTTGATCGAAAGCTCTATGCCTCAGCTCCTGCGTTGGATGCCCTCCTGCAGTTACCTACGATTGATGATCCAGTGGCGAGTCTCACATCGTCTTCCATCCTGGTAGGTGAGGCTGGGGATGGCCTCAAGTTTGAGGACAAACGAGCCGAAATGGTAAAACACACCAAGCGGCGGCTTGGGCCATTCGTGCTGCAACCTCCTCATCATTTTTCAATCGGGCATTGCTGGTGTGGTTGCGTCAATTGAAGGACAGACTTCCCCCGGAGGATGCACGATTACAGCAGGACCTGGCCAAACTGGTCGCAGCTGCTGAATATTCGGCCGACGCATCCTTGGACGCAGCTAAGTTCTCTTCCAGGGCCTTAGCTTCGACAGTATCTTCCAGATGTCTCTTGTGGCTCCGTAACTGGAGCGCTGACGCCAAGTCCAAGTGGCGCTTGACTGCTGCCCCGTACAAAGGCCCTGCCTTATTTGGCTCATCCCTGGACTCTGTGCTGGTCGAGAATAGGGATAAGAAGAAGGTGTTACCCACGTCTTTCCAACGTCAGGACAGGCGCTATGTGCCTTATAATCGACAGCCCTTTCGACAGGAGCAGGGCGCCGGGGGCGCCTCTTACTACAGATCTTCGCAGTCTCAGTACCAACCAACTTCGGACAGGGCGCCCTTTCGTGACCGCGGTCGCCGACAATCCAACTTCAGGCGACCTTTCAGACAGTCAACGGGTCATTTTTCCAGACGCGGTAAGTGACTCACTGACTCTGGCCCCAATCGGGGCAGGCTCCAGGCATTCTCTCACCTGTGGCCAACTACCACATCGGATGCCTGGATTGTCCAAACTGTCACCGAAGGGTTACGTTTGGAATTCACCACCATGCCTCAGGACTTTTATCTTCACTGCCCTTGGCCACTTCAGCCGGAGAAGCGATCTCTTCTGTTGCTCGAGATTCACCATCTGCTGCAAATCCAGGCCATAGAACAGGTTCCATTGCATCAACTCAAGACCGGCTTTTATTCAACACTATTCCTGGTACCGAAATCCTCGGGCGATTGGAGAGGCATTTTGAACCTACGACGTCTCAATCAACACATCTTGTACCGTCGGTTCAAAATGCATTCCCTCAAGTCTTTGCTAGGCTGCATTCGTCGGGGAGATCTGATGCAATCGGTGGATCTAAAAGAAGCGTACCTGCACGTCCTCATCCATCAGTCGCACAGGAAGTACCTCCGGTTTGCGTTTGGAGACCACCACTTTCAATATCGGGCTATGCCATTCGGCCTTTCGTCCGCTCCGAGGACCTTTACGAAGTTGCTGGCGGCGGTGGCGGCGTCGCTCAGAGAAATTCCTGTTCGTCTGGCATGCTACCTCGACGACATTTTGATCCTGTCGTCTTCTCCCGAACGGGCGACCCAGGACCGGGAGCTAGTACTTCAGTCCCTTCAAGACCACGGGTTCACTTTGAACCTTGCCAAAAGCCATCTGGTTCCCACAACGCGTATTCTGCATCTTGGAGCAATAATAGATTCGACACTGTGTGTGGTCTCCCTATCTCCCGACAGACAAGCCAGCATTCGGGAACTGACATCTCAAGTCTTACTACGCAGGACTGTAACCTTACTGTCTCTCTCCCAACTTCTGGGAAAGTTGATATCAAGCATAGACATTGTTCCATGGGCGCGGTTTCATCTTCGGCGCCTCCAATGGTTCCTGCTCCCTTACCAGAGACAAGGTCAAGCAAAGTCTCTTCTCAAGATAAAGGTTCCAGCTCCCGTTCGTCTTTCCCTGAGGTGGTGGCTTTCTCCGGCTCTCGACAAAGGTTCCCCCTTCCTGGAACCAACTCGACTAGTGTTGACCACGGACGCAAGTCTGCGAGGCTGGGGAGCTCACCTCAACCATCAGCTAGCCCAAGGTGCCTGGTCGTCGACGGAAAAGCTGCACAATATAAATTGGCTAGAGCTCAGGGCGGTCCGACTCGCCCTGATACACTTCAAACACCTTGTCTATCGCCAGGACCTTCTAATTCTAACGGACAATGTGGCCACCAAGGCCCATATCAACAAACAAGGGGGAACCCGCTCCTGGACACTAATGCAGGAAGCGGAGCGTCTTCTGTCATGGGCGGAACTCCACCTCTTGTCGATAAAAGCCGAACACATTTCGGGGACTCTCAATCGAGAAGCAGATTGGCTCAGCAGAGACCAAATAGATCACGCCAAGTGGAGGTTGGACCCCGGCCTGTTCCAGGAACTGTCGAGGAGGTTCGACCTTCCCCTAGTGGATCTGTTTGCGACGGCTCAGAACACCCAATTGCTGAGATTCTTTTCTCGCTACCCGTCTCCAGCAGCGGAGGGGCTGGATGCTCTTCGAAGTCCGTGGCCCCGGGGGCTCCTTTACGCCTTCCCTCCCCTCCCTGTCATCTCCAAGGTCGTGAGGAAGGTCATTCAAGAACGGGCGAACCTTCTACTGGTAGCGCCGTATTGGCCCCGTCGAGAGTGGTTCGCCGACCTCAAGAACTTATCGATCGAACCACCGTGGAGGATTCCACCAGACAAGATAATACTGACTCAAGGAGCCATCCGTCATCCGGAACCAGAATGGCTTCGATTAGCCGTGTGGCATTTGAGCGCATAAAGCTCATCAAGGACAATTTGTCTGACAAGGTTATCTCCATTATTCAGGCAGCTCGAAGACCATCAACAATTCGTATTTATAACGCCTCATGGACTGCCTTCACGAGATGGTGCGGGGATCATCACGTAGACCCCACAACTGCTTCGGTTCCGGACATTCTGTGTTTTCTGCATGCGGGCTTCTCCAAGGGCTTGGCTCCCACGACTCTACGCCGACAGGTGGTGGCTCTAGCCACTGTCCTGTCAGGAGAATCTCGTGTTCCTTTGTCTCAGGACCCCAGGATCCGTTCCTTCCTCCAAGGGGTCTCAAACTTGCGGCCTCCGCCGATTCACCGCTACCCCACTTGGAACCTTACCTTGGTGTTGCAGGCCCTGACGGGTCCACCGTTCAAACCCATTGCTTCGTCCAGTCTACGCTACTTGTCTTTAAAGATGGCCTTTTTGTTGGCAATAACTTCAGCTCACAGAGTATCCGAAATTGCTGCCTTGTCCATGAGGAGTGATCTCTGCATCTTCTATCCTGACCGGGTTGTTCTACGCCTCGACCCGGCTTTTGTTCCCAAAGTGAATACTCGCTTTCATCCAGTCCAAGAACTCGTCTTGCCTAACTTTTGCCCGAACCCGCGTCATCCTGCTGAGAAGCGGTGGCATACTTTAGATGTGCGACGGGCATTGAGAAGATATCTTAAAAGGACTGCCCCTTTTCGAAAGACTGAGGCTCTGTTGGTGTCCTTCCTTCCCTCTTCCCTGGGCCAGAAGGTTTCTTCAACTACAGTAGGAAGGTGGCTCAAAGCCTGTATATCCAAGGCATATGACTTAAGAGAGGCCCCTGTCCCGGGTGGTATACTGCCCCATTCTACTCGTAGCGCCGCAACCTCTGCGGCTTGGGCTACCCAGGCTTCGGTAGATGATATTTGCCGGGCGGCCACATGGTCTTCCCTTTCATCCTTTGTAAGTCACTATAGGCTGGATAAGTTTGCTTCTGCAGATGCTGCCTTTGGCAGAAGGGTATTACAGGCTGTAATCTCTCCCCAAGACCAGTCTACGGCTTAAGTCCCCCCCTTCTTCTCTAACTTGGGTATGTCCCAGTCTGAGGAGTGTCCGAGCAGCGTGTAGGAAAATGGTCGTTGCTTACCTGAACGACCCTTTTGTACACGCTGCGAGGACACTCCGTCCCTCCCTTTTTCTTGGCCGTGCCTGGCTTTGGTGGAGGTCTGCTTTTTCTCCCTCTGTAGCTGTCTGCTTCCTGTGTGTCTACCTGATGGAGTTTCTCGCGGTCGATCCTGCTGCTATTGAACCAAGTTGTCTTCGTGAAAAGTCTGAGGAGGAAGCAGGAAGTGAGGTGGATGCAGCTCCAGAGGGATTTGATTGACACTCAGCTGTGCGAATAGGAGTGATCGTATCCCAGTCTGAGGAGTGTCCTCGCAGCGTGTACAAAAGGGTCGTTCAGGTAAGCAACGACCATTTCATTGGATTTATATACATATATGCATTCTGTGTGTATGTGTTTGTGTGTCTGTGTTTGTGCGTGGAAAGATAGAAAAAGAAGACAGACTGACAGACAGACAAGAGAGAAAGAGAGAGATGAAAGATGCAACATATAAAAGACCATTTTCTGGTCTTTTATACTGAGATTTTTATATATTGAAGACTATTGCACTTAATAAATACTTGTTTCATGAAATAAACTTAGCCTGTACTACATTGTAATCATGGAGAGAATGGGATCAATATAGTTAATGTTGTCTTCTAATGTTGCCATGTATAAAGATCTGCATCATTGTGACATTGCTGGTAAATACATCAGATGATCCTTTTAAAAATAATTGCAGATTTTATTCAGAAGTACCAGCCTTCTTAGTCTCTCACGGAAGCTTATGGCACTCTCATAAATACATAAAAACTTTAACTCATATAGGTTTGTATTTATTGTCCAATTTTGAACATGCACACATTTTTAAAGAACCATTGTTTATAGCTAGAGAACAATCTCTTTATAATTCTGATCATTTTCTGAGACAGGCATAAGAGCTTAATTGGTATTTTTATTGCTTGAAAAATTAAACAAATAGATTATGAAACAGACATTTAAAACCATTCCTTTGAGACTATATTGTCTAAAATACATTCTGAATAGGGCAAGTGAAACAACATGGAATAATAATAAGAAGACTGAGAGCAAGGAGATTGAGACAATCTCAGTACAATACAATACAGTACAATAAATCTACTGGAAATCTACCTGAAAGTTTTGTAATATTGTTTTCATTGTTGATTTGTATTTCTTTCAGTATTTGTATTTTTAAGGGAAGTATGTACATTCATAATACAGTAAAGTGAGAGTGATAACAAAAGGTTTAGGAATCCTTGGCCAAGGTCATCTAGAGTAAGGCAATTTATAGATCATACAATAACAGAATAAATAAATATTATTTTTACAAGAAAACTGTAGGTTTTATAATAATAATAATAATAATAATAATAATAATAATAATAATAATAATAATAATAATAATAATAATAATAATAATTTTATTTCTATACCGCCCTTCTCCCGAAGGACTCAGGGCGGTGTACAGCCTATTTAAAAACACAGACAAAACAATTAAAATTTAAAATAATTAAATAAATTTGGCTCAGATTTAAAACCCCAAAAAATTTAAATACCCCAATTTAAAATTATTATGTTGATAGTCCGGTCTGGCGGAACAACAGGGTCTTCAGTGCGCAGTGAAACACCCGGAGGTCAGAGATCTTATGTATTTCCGGGGGCAGTTCATTCCACGAACTCTGGGGGCTCCCACAGAGAAGGCCCTCCCCCTGGGTGTCGCCATCCGACATAACTTGGCCGATGGCACCTGGAGGAGACCCTCTCTGTGGGAGCGAACTGCTCAGTGGGAGGCTATTGGTGGCAGAAGACGGTCTCGGAGGTACCCGGGTCCTATGCCATGGAGCGCTTTAAAGGTGGTAACCAACACCTTGAATCGCACCCGGAAGACCACTGGGAGCCAGTGCAGCTCGCGCAGGAGGGGTGTCACATGGGCACAATGAGTTGCGCCCATAACCACCCGTGCGGCCGCATTCTGGACCAGTTGGAGCCTCCGAGTGCTCTTCAAGGGGAGCCCCATGTAGAGAGCATTACAATAGTCCAACCGGGAAGTAACAAGGGCATGAGTGACCGTGTGCAGGGTGTCCTGGTCCAGAAAGGGCTGCAACTGGCGAATCAGGCGAACCTGATAAAAGGCCCTCCTGGCCACTGCCGTCATATGCTCTTCTAAAGACAGCCGTGCGTCCAGGAGGACACCCAGATTGCGAGCCCTCTCCGTGGGCGGCAAAGATTCACCCCCAATAGTCAGCGATGGCACCTGCTGACTATATCGGGGCGCCGGAAGCCACAGTCACTCGGTCTTGGAGGGGTTGAGTCTGAGCCTGTTCCTCCCCATCCAGACCCGCACTGCCTCCAGGCAGCGAGACATCACATCAAGACATCGTTGGGGTGGTCTGGGGTGAGTATCATCAGCGTACAGATGGCACTTCACCCAAAAACCATGGATGATCTCACCCAGCGGCTTCACATAAATGTTGAACAGAAGGGGTGAGAGGACCAACCCTTGCAGCACTCCCCATGCGAGACACCTCGAGGTCGACTTCTGTCCCCCTGCCAACACAAACTGCGAGCGGTCGGAGAGGAAGGAGGAGAACCACCGCAAAACAGTGCCCCCTATTCCTAACCCCCTCAACTGCTGCAGCATGATACCATGGTCGATGGTATCAAAAGCCGCTGAGAGATCTAATAGGACTAGGACAGAGGAGCAACCCCTGTCCCAAGCCCTCCAGAGATCATCCACCAACGCGACCAATGCCGTTTCTGTGCTGTACCCCTACCTGAAGCCCGACTGGTACGGGTCTAGATAGATAGCTTCATCCAGGTGCCGGGGAAGTTGTCGTGCCACCACACTCTCAACAACCTTCGCCACAAAACGAAGGTTGGAGACTGGACGATAGTTGGCTAATTCAGCCGGGTCCAGGGAAGGCTTCTTGAGGAGGGGCCTCACTACTGCCTCTTTCAAGACGGCAGGAAAGGCACCCTCACTCAAAGAAGCACCTATAATCCCCTGGAGCCAGCCTCGTGTAACCTCCCGGGAGGCCAGTACCAACCAGGAGGGACACAGGTCCAATAAACACGTGGCGGCACTAATCTTACCCAGAACCCTGTCCACATCCTCGGGAGTCACTGGATCAAACTCCTCCCAGATAACATTCTCAAGACCTGCCCTCGTCTCCTCCCGTGGACTCACCCAATCGGAGTCCAAGCCATCCCGAATCTGGGTGACTTTATCGTGCAGGAATTGCACAAAATCCTCAGCACAACCCTGAATGAGCCTAGCATTGTGCAAAGTAAGTTTTATTTGAATAAAAATAACATGTAAATCATGAATCAAAGAGTGGTTAGTCTGAAAAGTATAAAAACAGATGTATAAAAGCAAGATGTAAACAGTGGCATAAAATTTTAAAAAGTGAATAGGAATTGTCTTGGTGGATTCTGGCTTTTGGTCATTTTTTTGGTCCAAATTAATTATAATTCCATTCCTCAGGCTTATGGATTTAAATAGATAATAATACTGTCATTAGGAAGCTGTTAATACTATTTCCATAGCAGTTTCTATTATTTATTTATTATATTTTTAAAACCATAATTCTATATGACTGCATAATACCTATAGATTATATTAAAACACACTAATGCTATTTATATCTCTGCATTTCAAGTAGTACATTTTTACAATTTTATTTTTTAAAGAATAATCTGAATTTCAATGGAATTACCGTTAAATGTGCTGGCAGTTTGATTGAAGCAGAAAATTGAGGAATTCGAGGCAATAAGTCCTGTTTATTTTCAGCTACAAAATGCTGTGGCATAGATTGTCTGGTATTGGTACTCCAATAGCCATGACCATGACTGTCATAACAATTATATTGTACTAGCGGCAGAGAGGCATTTCTTGCCATTTTATACCCTATTTATCAATGACTTTGCATATTCTTTGCTCTACCACTATTATAGAAGGACCAAATTAAACATGAAGATACTCAGATACTTTATAAATAGTAACATTTTTCTGGTAAATGAAGTTTTGATTTGATTCATTTAAATCATCGAAAATATGCTGATATATGCATTTAGATCATTTTATCAGAATTATCAGAATTGGTTAATACCTAGATGATACAATGTCAGGAAATCAAAACACTTTTTTGATCAAGAGAATTACAAACTACTGTCAACTCCTCTACAAGATGACTACTGCATGGTAAGAGCTTTTTATTTTCTCTTACCAATGAACTGCTGATTTTACTGCCAAAGTTGATTCTCTGGCAGTGCCTTTCCCTGGATTTGAATGGGAGCACTTAGGAATGATCCAAGATGACTTTTGGATCCAGTTGGGAAGGAGAGTCTTGGAGATTCCAATTGCCTCAGGAAGTGATTGAAAAGTCACTGGGCAAATACATATTCCTTTCAGCATTTTTGTTAAGCATGCCTGGGTTCTTAACTTTCACTTTTTGAATGTATTGATTTATTTTGTTTTTCTGCTTTAAATGTTAAACAGTGGTTGAATGCTGATTTATTCCAACCCTTGATAAACTCTATCTTCCCTCTCCCTCTCCCTCTCCCTCTCCCTCCCTCCCTCCCTCTCTCTCTCTCTCTCTCTCTCTCTCTCTCTCTCTCTCTCTCTCTCCCCCCCCCCCTTGATATATGTTGTTTTGGGTAACTTCCAAAAGGAAGCACAGCATACCTTTTGAGGATGAAGAGCTTTCATTTGATTTATTTCAATATTGGACTCTCACCATAAGATTTCTGTACTTTTGGAATTTTCAGAGTATTATTTTTTTAAAAAAATTCTTTTAACCTTGGATTAAAATATATAGAAACATTTAGAAAACATTCCTTTGGATTCCTTCTACTTCAGTGTTCTTTGTTCCCTGATCTAGTTTCACAGAATAAGGAATGGTTGAACCATGGCTCAAATCTAAGAAGAGACTATTGGCTGTATGCAGCTTCAAGTTGAAAGTTTCTCGAGAAAGCTTGATGAGACGATAATGATATCTAATTCTGGATAAAGACATACAAAAAGAATTGACCTGGTTCCAGACCAAAGAGATGTTCTTAATGACTGGAGAATTAATTGAGTGGATTCTGTCTGTTTCTCTGAAGTTTAAGCCTGCATATCCCTACAATATTTAGACTTTGATTGAATGGGGAAGTGACAAATTCTTTTTGAGATTGGATGAATTTATAACATCTAACTGGAAACCATTTCTATTTGGACTTTGATGGGAAGATAGATTTATTGTGGAGATTGAATCCATTATATTTAATTAGAGAACAATTGATAAGAGATGGTATTAAGAAACAAACATGTATATTTGATTCATGATAAACTATTTTTAACTTTTGGGATTATTTGGGATAAATTGCCATGGTAAACTTTTTATGAATGGATTACAGTAACTGTTAGCATAGAGTTTTAAAATCTTAATTTTGTTTTGTTTTAATATTATTATTTTTCCTGTTAACTATTTTGTAACTAATATAATATATAGAAGACAGATTGATAAATTGAAAATATATTTATTAATTTAAAATAGAATAGAATAGAATAATAGAGTTGGAAGGGACCTTGGAGGTCTTTTAGTCCAACCCCCTGCTTAAGCAGGAAATCCTAAACCACTTCAGACAATGGTTATCCAATGTCTTCTTAAAAACTTCCAGTGTTGGAGCATTCACAACTTCTGGAAGCAAGTTGTTCCACTGATTAATTGTTCTAAGTGTCAGGAAATTTCTCCTTAGTTCTAAATTGCTTCTCTCCTTGATTAATTTCCACCCATTGCTTCTTGTTCTACCCTCAGGTGCTTTGGAGAATAGTTTGACTCCCTCTTCTTTGTAGCAACCCCTGAGATATTGGAACACTGCTATCATGTCTCCCCTAGTCCTTCTTTTCATTAAACTAGATATATCCAGTCTAGTCTAAAGAAAAGGGAGGGGGGTTACAAGGTCTAAAAAAGGGGGGTTACAAGGGGTGGGAACCAATGTCATAGTAATGGATTAATCAGTATTCAATTTTTCTTTTTTGTCCTTTTTTTGGATTTTTGTATTTTAATCCTGTTTTGAATAAAATAAAAATAGATAGAGAAAAAGAGAGAGAATTACAAACTATCTATCAAGGAAATTGCAGTAACTTCTATCAAGGAAATTGCAGTGTCCACAATTTGGGTAGCACTCAAAAAGATGTTATCACTTTATGCTGTTAATATAGTTGAAAAAGCCAACAATATCAAATGCATTATGAATATCACTAATTTATTAAAAAAGGTTTAAGCAAAAAAGTGTTTTATAATAGATTATGCTCTGAATTAAAAGCAGAACTTGTAGTCATTCTAGACCAATTTTTACAATGCTCCAGTTTGATTTAGGCACAGAATCTGATGGATAGGGGTGGAATTTCAAATGAATAAATGCAATTTAGGATAATTATGACTTGAGGTGAAATGGATAGAAGGAAAGCAGTAAAGGGATAGCTAATAAAAGAGGTAAGCTGTTCTCTGTTCTCAGGCAGCCTTAGTTATTAATTAAGATTCCACCATGTTGATGTATTAAATAGTCAATCAATAGCTGTGGTGCTTTGACATTTCATTTCTTTGCAGACTGGTTTTAATTTGATGTGATTCAGCTGGGCAGGCATTGCTCTCTATGCGTCAGTCTCCTGTGATAGTTGAGCTCTGAGGTGAAAAACTATGCATTCATTGCCCAAAAGGAGAAAACTGACAAAAAGAACTCACCTTAAACTTTCTTTAATTCATGTGGCAGAAAGAGTAGCAAGCCAAGCAAAGAATATTAAATGCTGAATGGCATAGACAGTTAGTGCCAAAGGGTGCCCAAGCAGAGTTAATTCCTTAATTAATATTGATGTATCATAGTATTAAAATATTTCCCTATTACAGTGTTTCATTAAGGCCATCTAAACACTTTAAAATATGCATTTGGCTTGGCCAATATAAGCTCAAGCAAACCAATTGATCTAATACTGACTTAAAAACTTAATTAGTTTGGGATAAAGTATAAATTATATTTTAAAAGATTGAATGAAAAATCAAATCTTTACTGCCATAATTTACTTGAGAGCCATTGAATTATTATTTCAGAGATACTTCCATACTAAACAGAGAAAAAGAATGATCATGGTATTGGAAGTGGGAATGACATCTGAGTTCCTGCCAGCCTCCTGCTGACCTTCCTTGTAGGGAGGTGACAAAGAGCATTGAAAATGATTGAAAATGATGATCTCATTACTGCAATTGACTGTCACTGCACAGAAGTGTAGCAGCACTGGAACAGCTACCAACTGTGCCAAATTTCAATCACATGGGAGTTATAGACATTTTGAGGCATTATATAAGGATTTATATTTGAAGTGTTAGATTCAAAAATTGTTGCCGTTTGATGCTTTGTTTCACCCAGTTGAAGATTACAAATAATGGTGGAATCTGATGCCCAGATTGAGGGAAAGAGTGAAATGACTGAAAAGCCTAGAATCATTTGTGGGGAGGAAGTGGCTGAAGGGAGATACTCCATGAAGCTGCAGTGTTTATTTAAAGTCTAGTGAGATTCCAGTCTATAGGCAAACAGCAATAAGCATACCACTCTGATCAGCTCTTTGTGTTGCTTCTGGTTCTTGGTGCCTGACACAATTAGGCATGAGAGTTGTAATATTATGTAGATGGGGCCTTGTTGATACAGAAAACAGGACAATAAGCCTTGAAATATCTCTTTCCTATCTGCTTTTACTCCTCCACGTAATCATAATAATTCATTATACATTTCTGCCAACTATTGGCAAGTTTCCTACATAAAAGAACTCTACAGGTTATCTCTTCCTTTCTACCTCTTCATTTGACTCAGGCAATCAGTCATGAAAGTATTGTTTCAATTTTGAGAATAGGTAGAAGTCATATGATGTCAAATTTGGATGATGGAAGATATGATAAGACAGTAATTGATAAGTTGTAATTGTTTTTTTGATGACTTGTGAGAAGTGAGGCCTGGTGTCATGCTGCGGCAAAGTTTTCTTGTATTTCTGAACTTACCTTAATTTTTTTTTAAAAAGTTTTAAATATTGCAATTGTTGAGGGAAAATCTGGTCCAGTTCTTATTCTAAGTCGGGAGAAAGATGCAGAAGAAATTAACTGAAGGCAATTGCAATTGGAAAGGAGGTCTCCATTTATTTGGTAGCCAGAAACTGGCAAAATGGGGTTGAGAGTAGATGGGCTTGTATACATTCTTTGGGGCTCTGTTCATGTGCAAGAATATGTCCTTTACTATTTTAATGTCTGTTGCCAGATTCCTATGGGGTCATGGCTGGCTCTATAGACATGCAAATGCAAATCCTAGGTCTTTTGTTTGTCTGAAGTAATCTTGTCAATTTCAGCTCCTTGCCTATTGTGTTGCTTATTTGGAGTTTCTGGCTGCTCTTTGTTTATGAATAGAATGGCCTAGCTTTCTGAATGGATACAAAATATCCATTCCTAAAGACTAGCCTCTTTAGGCTTCTGCTTGAGGCTGTTTTCCTATAGCAGGAAGACTGGGGCTGCTTTCTGCGTTTAGGAAGATGTTTCTCTTGTTCTCCTTTAGGGGAAATATTCTATTCTTCTTTTAAATATTAAGAAGGAAGAATATTTTATTTTGGGGAGAGGGGCTTTCCTACTCAATGTGGGCAACAATGATATCAGGTTCAAGGATAGATATATGAATAACACCATTTGTGCACCATGAGTTTTCCTGATAAAATCTGGGGTTAATTTGTACCTCCTCCCCCACATATACAGAGGTGAAAATTTGGATAATATTTTGCCACTAATGCTTTATTTCTGGATCGTAATAATGAATCCTTTTACAGTCAAAAATTCAATCATGGCATGTTGCTCAAAGCTAATGATGAGTACTCATTGCAGGTTTCCATTCCATATAGTTGCAATCCTTTTTTTCCCCACATCATCGTCTTATCAACTGAAGTAAAAGAACAGAAACTAAAAAACATTATTCAACTTTCAGTGAAACAGTAGTGCCATCTGTTGGTGTTTTATAACATTACAGGCATTTCTTTTCAGTCAAACCTTATAATATAAAAACCCCAAGAGCTCACTCTATTCTTTAACAAAGAATTACCTTCTTTTCCGTGACATCTGTGGCTTGATTACCAGCAAAGATTTTGTTCAATGGTTTTGAAATCATGTCTGCCAGCTGGTCCTGGCAATCTGAACTTATCTAGAGTGGATAGGTGTTCTCTTACCATTTTCTTGCCTTTTTTGACTTATATACCTATTATGTCTTTGTGGTACCTGCTTTTGAAAGGTTGGAGTATTTTTTTTCCAAAAGACAAGTATGAATTAGCAGTTCTGCTTTCTTCCTGATATTTGTTACCTCCTTGCAATCTCCTCCCATTAGTGGACAGATCTTTTCTCTTTTTTTTTTTTTACTTTTTTCTTATTTTTGATATGTTGAAAGAAACTTTTAAAAATATTTTTGATAGTTGTTGCAAGTCTTAGTTCATTCTGAACCTTAATTTTCCGACTGACTCCTTGCAGATTTGGGCTATTTGCTGGTATTCTGATTTAGTTATATGTCCCTCTTTCTATTTTTTATACATGTCCCTCTTGTCTTCTAGTTTATCAGAGAGGTCCTAATGCAGCCATCCTGACTTCGACTGGGCTCTCTTGCTTTTCTTTCTCAGTGGCATTGTGTTATATAAACACATTTTTCACAATTTCCCAAGCATCTTGAGTTATTTTTCCCTTTAAGATTCCCATCAACAAGCTCTTTTATAAGCTGTCTCTTGATTTGATGAGGTCAGGTCTTTAAAATCTAAGATACTACTTTGACTTTGTTTAATTATTTGTGCCTGCATTCTATTGATAGTTTATTGTATTCATTTGTTATGCTCACATATGCATCCACATAATTTCCCCAAAGTGATTACTGATCTGCAACGTATCATACATCTTTGGTAGCAAAGAATTAAAAGTCTCTTGTAACTATTGGCTGTCAACTAGTTTGCTCGTCTTTTTGCAACTGAGGTACAGTTTCTATACAGGTGTTGTTGAAAGCCAGAGTTTTGAAAAATCACTTTATTGATCCTTGTGTCAAAAAATATCACACATACATTTCTGTTCATCTAAGGGGTGAAAAGGAGGAAAAAGTGTGTGTTGAAGCCATAGCTAAGCCAGGTTACATTCTCTGATGGACCGATTTTTTTAGAAAAACATTCCATGAAGGAATAGAACTGAAAAGTTAGACCAGGGCTTTCCTAAAAGCAAGAAAGCAACTACTTGCTGTGCAGGTTGCAGAAGCACATGAACAATTTTTTTTCAATAATTTCCTAACTTCCAGATGTTTTTTCCAAAATGGTTACTGCATTGTTCATCAGTCAATATACCACCATTAGGTGGCAGGAAAGATTTGGAATTTTTTGCCATTCTGGACTGTTACCTAATAGTACAAGTGTCTTTGACATGACCTTTTGTTTAACAATTGTTTGAAGTTACAGAGGCCCTGAAAAAGTGACTTATGACCAATCCTCCTACTAACAATCATTGAAGCATTCTCATGAACAAATCATCAACATTTGGTATTTGGCAACCAGCATGATAGTTACAGGTTTCAGGGGTCATGTGATCTTTTATGATTATCCCAGAGGCTTGAGACAGGTAAAGCCAATGGGGAAAGTCAGATTTGCTTAACAACCATGGCACAAAAGAATAATAAAATTGGGCATGACTCACTTAATGACCGTATCACTTACTGATGGAAATTCTAGCCCAAATTGTAGTTTTAAATTGAGGGCTACCTGTAGTTGTTATTATTTATTTATTTATTTATATTTATTATAGCTGCCAGGGTACACTCTGGATGGCTTACAAAATGAAAAAACTATAAAACAAATAGTTTAAAACATTCAACAATGTGAGTAGTTCAGATTAAAGTAATCATCATAATAGCAAATTGTGCCAGGGGGACCACGACATATTCCAAGACAGACACCAAAGCAAGATTTTAAGGACTTTTAAGAATCTAGTTGTCTAGATGTGGAATTTTTTGCACAATTTTTTGTATTAACAGCCATTGGATTACTGAATTATATGCCAAGACCACAGATGTAACAAGCTACAGTTTATGATGGAAATAACTTTTAAATTAAAAGTTAAATTAACTTTTAATATTCCATGATTGAAGGAGCAGAAAAAACAGGCTTTATCAATGATTTCTGTTGAAAATAAACAGCTCAGGCCATCTTCAGACTATTTCATCTATAGGCTGATGACAAGATATAGGTCCTGTTATGAGGGTGTATTTTCTGGAGACAATTAGATGAACATCTTTATACCAGAATGCTCTAAGGATGCTATGTGGATGCAGTCTTTGTGAATGAGCAGTCAGATGTCAAAATACATTATAGCACATTTGCATTAACAAAGTTTATCCACTCAGTTTTTATTTTGATTTGTTTTGATTTTATGTTAATTAATCAATATATTTTTTCATTACATTGGCAATGTCTGTATGCAAAAACAGAAGATTTAGAAGGACAAGATGTCTAAATTTTGAAATTCTGTTAAAATCTGACGTTATATCATTTAAATTGTTTGTTTGTTTATTATGCTGCCCATCTTACTTATAAGGTAGCGCTGGGCAGCTTACAGATTATAAAAAGACAAATAGAAAAATAATTAAAATATTAAAATTATGCAATTTAAAATTTTTAATAATATACCAAAAAAAAAAAACAAAAAAAAAAAAACCCAGGACTAAGAGGTAGCTAGCATGGGAATGAAATCTTCTTATCCGTCAATCACCTTGAGTGGTGAGCATCCTTCTTGAGACCCCAAGCCCAGGAGGAAAAGCCAAATTTTAATGTCCTTCTGGAAGGCCCAATGGGTAGCAGTTCTTATATTTGGTGGAAGAGTGTTATACAGTCTTCACTGACCATGCTCGCTGAGATTCCTTTGCAGCTTGGCAGCTGGACTGGGGGGAGAGGGAAACTGGGCTGCAGGAAGACAGCTCCGCTCACATGAACAGTGAGCCAAGGTGCATGCACATGTATAATGGCCCCCCGCTTGTGTGAGCGATACTGTGTGCATGCGTGCATCCTGGCCTGGTTCCAAATAGGCCAGGGTCTTGTAGTGGGTTGCTGCCTGGAGTTGGGGACTCTGCCTTAGTAGACAGGCTCCATAGCAGACCTCTTCTGCTGATGCGAGTTGGTTAGGCTACTTCCATTGGAGTGAGACAGCTCCTCAGATATCCTGGATCCATGCCACAAAGGGCTTTAAAGGTAATAGCCAACCTTGAATTGGATCCAGAAGCAAACTAGTAACCAATGAAGCTCGTGCAACAACAGTGTTATATGAATAACCCTAGGGGCTCCAGAACTGTGCACTCTGCATCAGCTATAGCTTGCAAATACTTTTCAAGGGTACTCCCATGTAGACTGCATTGCAGTAATCCAACTGAGTATGATTATGACATGAGTGACCAACGGAAGGGCCAGGTAAAAGCACAACTGGCACACAACATGAAGTTGTGCATCTTCCTAGCCACAACTGCCACTTGTTCTTCAAGCAACCATTGCAATCCCAGAGTGTGCATCGGTCTTTCTGGGTAGTTTAAACCCATCCAGAACTAAAAATGATAAACTACTTGATCCTAAGGTCCTTTGCGCCTACAGCCATGGTTTAGATGAAACCTATTGTCTCCCATCATATCCTACAGCCTCCAGGCACTAAGAAAGGGCAGCTACAGCATTGCTTGTATAAACTGTGTATTATCAGCATACTGATGATATTTCATCCGCTCACGTTGGATGCTTTCACCCAGCAGTTTCATGTAGACATTTAAAAAGAGCAGAGAAATAATTAAGCCCTGTGGCACCCCACAAAGGAGCAGCTGTGGCTTGGCCTATCGCTCCCTATTAACAATGTACAGGTAATCCTTAGGTTATGATAGTTCACTTAGTGACTGTCGAAGTTATGCGATAACCTCCCCAAGAATTTATGACATATTCCCAAAATTATGAATGTTGCAGCACCATGGCAGTCATTCATCCTTGCCAACAAGCACAGAGGTACTGCAACATTCACCCTGCCTATTTCTCCCTTTTTCCCCATAATTGCTTTCCCCCCCTCCCATCCTGCCGCACTGGATTCACTTTCCTTATGAAGATCGATCTCCTCTCTGCCATGGTTTCTTTGAGAGTGGGACAATTTTTCTTCCAGCATCCAATTGGCTTGGAAACCCTTTTTGTGTGCTGAAACTGAAATGTTCTGGGTGCCATGATATCATGGCCCAAAGTCCTGCAAGATCATGATACCCAGAACATTCACTCTCGGTGCAAAATGTTTGCAAGCCGATAGGACACTTTGAGGCAGTGCGATTTCACTGCCTCAAAGTGCGCCATCAGCTTGCAAACATTTTGTGCCAAGAGGGAATGTTCTGGGTACTGTGATTTTGTGAGACTTCAGACTGTGAGATCACAGCTCCCAGAAAATTTCACTTTTGGTGCGAAACATTTGCAAGCCAACAGGATGCTTTGAGGCAGTGATATTTTGTGATCTTGGCCAGAGAGGCTGGAGAGGAGACAGCTCACTAGAATTTCACAAGGTAACTGATCCGGTGCATCAGAATGGGGGGGGGAGAGAAAAAATTGCATGAGGTATCAAAGTGGGTTGGGGGAGGTCTTGGGTGATCTTAAGCAGGTGGCCTCACTAGGCTCCCCATGGGTTTCCCATCCTGAGATACTTAATGTGCACTGAACAACATGCATATTCGATTAGCAAATGCATGGGTGACAGCAGGGAGTTTTCACATTCATTTTAGTAATTCACTCCAACGAATCTTTGTGTTACGAATATAATTGTCAGGCTCCATTATATTTGTAACTTGAGGACTACCTGTACATAATTATAGAAATAATAAAGAGCAGCATCAATTTATCAGATGAAGTTTTGATTTAGCAGGTAAAAAAAATTGATAGAATCTGAAGGCTTCTACATGGAGGTTCATTACATCAAAGATTAACTGAATGAAGTAAAGCTATTTTCTGCTCGGCTATTTGTGTATTTGTGGGACTTGATAACTGTATTTATAATGTGGTTATAATTCTGAATGTAAGTTGACATTTATTTCAAAGTTAGCGACTGAGACCACACTCCTTTCATTTTTTTTTATCACCGTAACACTCTTTATGAGAAGCTTCATCATTGTTCAAGAAAGTTGGTTTGTTTCTGAAAAAAAATGTACAGTAACCATGTTTACTCAATAGTATATTTTAACATATATTATTTATTTATTTATTTTGACACATTTCTATGCCGCCCAACTCCCAAGGGAGTGAAAGAATGAGAATTCTTTCCCAATAAGCTTTCAGCATGAAATGAGATACATTCAGTAATTATATGCATCAGTTCATTAAATGGGCATTTGGTTCTGAAGAAATAGTATGGCTTTGGCTTGCAGAAAAATGGACCTGGCATGCAGAAAAATAGCTTCTCATTTTTTTCAATCAACTAATTATCATTTCTTACTTCTTAACATTTAGTGTTTGATAATTAATTAACCTACATGAGTTTCTAAAAGGGAGAAGGCAGTTGAATAAAAATGAATGAATAATGGGAACATTATTCTGTATATTTTATTAGTGCTTTTTGTTTTATGTTTTTAAGAAAAGGAGAGTTTGGCTGAAGTATGTAGACAAGAGAATTTCATTTATTCCATTTATTATTCAAGTTCATTCCTTTTGGTTGATAAAAAATAATGGGCATCTTTTTTATTGTGTGAATAGTGCTTATCAAAGGAACTTGACTTCTCTATCTCTTCCTTACCAGTACCAAGTGTTCAGAAGACTTATTCAATGTCTAACCAGAATGTTCACCTTTTTAAAATTTCCACATAGCCCAATTAGCTTTATTGACTGCATAATAGGAAACAAAGGGAGAAAATATGAAAAGAAGGAATAGGGAAAAGGACAAAATAAATCTTAAGAGCCCAGAAAGCTAAGTAATCTGTCATTTATTCAAGGCATTCTAGATTTCCCCCCCCCCCACATTTATTTATTTATTTATTGGTTCAATTTATATGCCGCTCTTCTCCGAAGACTCAGGGCGGCTTACAATGTGTTAAGCAATAGCCTTCATACTTTTGTATATATCTGCTTAGTAGGACTGTCGCCCCCCCCCCAAAGTGGTGTTCTTTTTTTATACAAAGTCAGCTTATTGCCCACACAATCCGGCTCCTCATTTTACCTACCTCGGAAGGATGGAAAGCTGAGTCAACCTTGAGCCTGGTGAGATTTGAACTCGCAGTAATTGCAGGCAGCTAAGTGCTACTTAACGCACTTAGTCCGCTGCGTCACCAAGGCTCCTTAAACGTCTTTTGGAAAAAAAATTAATGAGTATTTATAGGAAGAAGAAACCTTGACATAAATATTATAATACAGATGTTTGGTGATAAAAAGCAACTCAACACAGCCAAATTTGCTGGCCTGCATCCACATGGCTGGAATCCAATATGGAATTCATAGACAAAAACAAGTATCATGAAACTAATTTAGTTTGTTAATTCTGTACAAAAATTGCCTGGAATCTCAGAAGAATAAAATGAGAATGAGATAAATTTCTTTTTCATCACTTAGTAAAAAATGGTAACTGAATAAAAGTCATTAGAATCAGAACCAGTATGATGGTGTGCTTATTCTAATCTGTGGTACATATTTAGTTTTGACATACATTTTTTTTTACTTTTGGTTTTAATGTGAAGTATCTATTGTGTAGCTGTTTGCTAAGATCTGTTTAAAGAATCTAATTCCTCTTTTGGCAAATCAAAGGAATTATCTTGATCAAACATGGTCTAAAGGATATTGTATTCAATATTGGCACGAGCAGTCAGTCTGGGATAATGCTGTGGAAAAAAGTTTATGAGATTCAATAGACAATAGAATCTGGCAATAGAAAAATACTTCTTACTGTTAGTTAACACTTCAATTATGGGCTGTCCTCCCTTAAAGTGGTTTAAATGGCATAATATTACAGTATTTGTAGCGCTATTTTACCTTTTTTTTTTTTAAAGAAAAATCACATTGATTTTAGTGGGTTAGTTACCTCCTTCCTTAATTATTTTATTAAATTCCAGATTTTATTTTCACATTAAATTTTTATACTTCATTCTTTCCTTTTGTGTGTGTGAATGAACTGACTAGAAAAAATAGTTTCCCGGAATCACAAAAACACAAATATAAATGTTTTTTTCATGAGGAAGCTTTTGTCTTTGCTTTATCAGCCTATCATCTATTGCCAGCTGTTTCACTTTTCCTCATAGCTGAGCAACCCTGCCTAAAATAACACAGTCATTTTTTTTCCCATGTTCCTGTTTTATTGTCTCCTTCGTTTGAACAATGAGAAAAATGTTGGTCCAAGGAAGAAACAGCACTATTACTGGCTTTTCTTGTCAATTTAACATAAGGAAAAAGCTGAGCTTTCCATATAGTTTGTGATTGCTGATCAGAGGAAATGCAAGTTGGGAAGTTATAATTTATATTGTGTAGAGGGGAAGAAAGGAGAAAACTGTGGAGGACATATGATGCAAATGCAGAATCACAAAAGGAGAAGAGAATTGAAAGGTGATTCAATGCAATTCCCTGCCATATAGGACAGTCAGCCATTAATATTTGTGACAAATAGACAGAAAATGAGAGCACATTACTCTTTTACAAAGCTGATTGTTTCTTCAAATGTTTAATCAAAATCTGTTCCCTAATCATTTCTACCTCTTGGTAGAAGGTTTCCTCTGAAGCAAGAGAAAACATCTGGGCTCTCTTTGTATGATAGCTCTCTACAAATTTGCAATCATTTTTCTCAATTTATTTTAGCCCAGTGTTTCTCCAAACATCACTTCAAATATAGCATCCGAATTCTTGACTGCAGTTCATTCTATTTTAGCTTCCGAATTAATTACAAAATAACTACCTTTTCCAAATGAAGTTGTATATGTTTAAACCTGTAAAAAAGTATTTATTACTTTGATATTGGGATTAGCAGGAATAGTAGTAGTAATAATGGTAACAGTAATAAAAATCTGTGGAGCACTTCCAAAGGCTTAGAATCCTACATAGTCTCCTGATTTGAGCCACTCTTCTGAAAAAATGTTTTCCACTTTAATTAATGCATCTATTTCAATAAGTTAAGTCAATCAAAATTGGGATAAACTGAAGCACTTGCCCTTTGAAGGTTTTCATAGTCATAACTTCCTTTTGCCACAGTTATTATCTTTTAATGTGAACATAAATTTAAAAACATATACCCTACACTCAAGAATGACTTTAACAGGAACTCAAACCAAAGAAATAATAGAAGTCACTTTGTTTTTTCTGTATTTTGAATGAGCAGTAAAAAAATCGAGCTGTTAATAAGCAGTCAGACAGGCACAAATCTGAGAGGATGAAATACTAAAAAAAAAAAAAAAAAAAGAAGGAAAACTCTATACCGTTTCTGGAAAACTGTAGGAATAGAAAAAGTTAAGTGGTTTATGATGATTATAAAAAAGATTTGGTACAATATATTTCTAGCATTTCAACTCAAGCCATTTATCAAATAACTTGTTTAAAATAAATATTTATATGAATGTAACAAGGCAAAACAAGTTATACATAAAATATATGAACAATATATTATTGCATAAATAACATTATTTTCTAATCAGCATTCATACAACCTCATATATTTTACACTTGTTTGATATATGTGAATTATAAAAATAATTATGATCTTTTTATTTATTATTTGTGCAATTTGTATCACAACTTTCTATCAAATTTAAATAATCCACTAAAATTTATTAAATAAAATGGTTCCTTATTCAGCCTTACTATTTTTCCTTAACTGATTTAGACTAGAAGGATAATACATCCTTTGCTTTAATTAGTATCACAATTAATTTCTCATTCTAGTTTTATTAGAATGAGAATTGGTGTCATATATGACATTAAGTATTTACATCTTTGTGCAGCATGAATATATTTAGTTGCAGTACATTTATGCATACAAAGTTACTTTATGTTCAGATTTCATTTGGTATTATGGTATATTATCTACTGATATTTATGATTATAATAAAATATAGAAAAATTTTATAATCATGGCTGCTTCCTACAAGGATTTTATGAAGAATATATTTTAAAATACAAACAACTCTGCTAATTTATTTATAGCTGGCCTCATATTTGAAAGTTAAATGAAATTTGAATTTAGTGTACATAGATAGAGCTTTATCTAAGCTTTATCATAGATGCAAGAGCCTATAATTGAACAGAGCATGATCATCATAGGTTAACTTTCATCTCTGTTTTAATGAAAAACAAAATTTGAAATGCCTTACCTGTTTATAACCTAAGTGCTCTTTTACTTATTTTAAATAAAATGCCTTAACAACTGTCATAAGGTAAGAAAACAATAGTCAGGAACACTGGAATATTTATCTTAAATGTTTCATCAATTCTTCCACATCCTGGTATAAACTATATACTTGAGAAAGTTTTCTGATTAAAAGGTAGGGATTTACAAAATCCAATTTTTAAATAATAATCTGAGAGATAACATTCTTGCCAAGGCCACTGTTAATTTAAATTTTTTATCTGCCTGTTACCTGTTTTTTGATAAATTTGCATACATTCGTAATATGATTGACTTTCAAATTCAACATTTTTATTGTACATTTGTAATTGTTGAATTTCAATTTTAACTATGCCATGTTGATGCCAGTTCATTGTTAAGGATTGTGTTTCTATATATATCTGTTATTGACCATTTGGCCTTTAAACACTCTTAAAAAGAGAGCTTTCATAAAACATATTAAAAACATTCATATATTGCATAATGAAGTCTTCTATCTAATATACTATAGAATTTTCTAAGATTTATAATATTATATTCTGAATCTTTAATATTGCATAATAAAATGTGTTTTGAAAAGGAGAAATGGTTTACCATTCAGTATTTAGTTGGTGATGCATAAAATGTAGATCAGCAGTTTGGAACTTAGAATTTCAGATGCAACTAAGTTTTCAGTCCAAAACAAAATGATCTATTTCGAACTGAGCCTTGATGGAAATTTCTGTATAGGTTTCCAGGCAATTATAACATATCATAAACTTACTTAAGAGCCATGGTGGTTAGAATGCAGTATTGAAGGCTAATTTTGCTGACAGCCAGCCGTTTGATCATCAGTTTAAGATTGAATATCCTTCCATCCTTCCAAGGTCAGTAAAATTAAGAGCCAGATTGTTGGGGGCAATATGCTGATTCTGTATACCACTTAGAGAGGGATGTAAAGCACTGTGAAGCATTATATAAATCTAAGTGCTATTGCTATTGCTGTTACTAAATTGAGTAAATTAATGTATCACTGTCACATCAAAATCACAATGTGGAACTTAATAAAATAGTAATGTATAACTGATAACTGCAGCACACTGGCTAATAATAATGCCTACCCACTGAATATATACCATCCCAATAATACTATCATCAAAGTGGAATTTCTCTAGTGAAAAAGCTTTTTTTTTTCTTCAACAGAACTATATTACAAATTGAAGCTATAGTTCGTGGAAGAACAAATCACCACAATTACTATATTTATTTATTTATTAAGTAAAATTCTCATAAATCCCCAATTTGCCTAGAGATCACTTTAACTTCTCATACATAATCAAGCAGGTATCTAACAATAAAATTGCTTTAGAAGCCCTAAATAGATGATGACACTCTCATATTAAATGAAACTATAACACATCTTCCATTTAAACAACAATGGTATGCATGTCAGCAACTGAACTTTCCTTTCAGAAATTATTTATGGGCATGCTAGGATTATATATGGCCTATTGTCTTGCATATTGGTGCTATGGTAAAAAGCAATAAATTAATAGCCAAAATGTTTGGTACCTATATAAATGAATTGCACAGATTATTATCAGTGCAGTTGTATTTTGGCTATTAATACATAATTCAAAATATAATACATGCTATTAACAGTTATGTGTTAATAATCAAAATATGACTACACTGATGATAATAAACAACATAAAGAATCATGGTCCAATATGAAAGATCTGTTATTATATGCGTTGTTTTGTTCTACTTGCAAACCAAATACTGTAAAAGCAAAATACCTTATTTATTTGTTTGATTTATATGCACTTGGCTAGTGACCATGGGAAAACTATTGAATTAGATTAATACAGACATTAACATAAATTCAGTAGTAGGCAACCCTGATAAAAATTTATTATCTAGCAAGCTGCAAGCCAAATCAAATAAAAAAAATGATTATATTTCAGTGATTGTAGATCAAAGGTTTTGCATGGTTAGTTTATATCTATATCTTATTCTATTTATATCTATATCTATTTGAAGCATATGCAAATCTTCAACCTAGTTAAAGGAGGATTTGATGTAGAATATGACATGTTGACATTTGCTCATTCCTTGTCACCTGTGACAAACTGTTTAGCTCACATGGCTTATTTGTGACTTTATAATAACAATCTAATTCTTGGCCTGTTGCTAGGTTTGGGTGAATTTTTGGTTTACTAGACAACTTCCTTGTTCTCTATTTTGCAAGTGTATTTTATTGGTGTGTCTGTAGTGTCCTTCATTTTCTTTGAATTTGCAGAACTTCTGATTAGATTCACAGCTTTATCGGTTCTCATCTTTCATTATATCGCTCTAACAGCAATAGCATCTATCCCTCCCTTTAAACATGTGTTTGTCTCCTATTTTAGAATCTTAGGTTTCTGGAAAGAAATACTTTCTACTTAATAATATGAGCAATATAAGTGGTTAATGTAAGAGAAAGGAGAACAATAAGAGCAACAATTTCTATATCTGAATTGAGAGAATTTTCTGCATTGGATGCTTGTTGCAAGCCCCCAAAACATCTTAACCTGTACAAGCTAAATTTTGTATGCATAGTTTTGGAATATATTACAGAATTCCCTTTCTATTGCTAAACAGAAAGTGAAATTTACAAAATGGAGGGGATCCAGCTTCAGACTTTGTTTCACTAGAAATGCTCTGGTTATACCTATGAGCCACTAAGGTCTGTCTTCTTTCTTTTTTGAGTTAGACTGGAATCCTAGGTCTGCTTTTACAATATTTCTTGCTAGTTAAAGACTAAAAAATCCTTGTTTCTCCCTATTACAGCTCATCTGAATTATATACAATTGGACTGTGTTGATAAACAGAAAGGAAAGCTGTACAGGTCATCAGGTTCAGTTTGCCTTTTTAAAAGTTTGTTATGCAGAATTGTCTAGTTAAATACACAACTATTATCAAAAAAGGTTGACCCAAACAGTTCATTTCCTGATGGGGAACAAGCAGTACCTTGCACTGCAGGTACATTTATGTTTGCACACACATACATGTACATTACCCAATGGTAATACTCTGTCATCACCAGCGACAGTTATTTTTTACAAAATATGCTAACCAGATGTGATGGCACAGTCATTAGAATGCAGTATTGCAGGATAACTCTTCCCACAGCCAGGAGTTCAATCCTGATTGGCTCAAGGTTGACTCAGCTTTCCATTCTTTCGAGGGCGATAAAATATGGTTCCCGATTAATAATAATAATAATAATAATAATAATAATAATAATAATAATAATAATAAATTTTATTTCTATACCGCCCTTCTCCCGAAGGACTCAGGGCGGTGTACAGCCTATTTAAAAACACAGACAAAACAACAATATAAAATTTAAAATAATTAAATAAAGTGGCTCAGATTTAAAACCCCAATAAATTTAAATACCCCAGTTTAAAACTATTGTGTTGATAGTCCGGCCTGGCGGAACAACAGGGTCTTCAATGCGCAGCGAAACACCCGGAGGTCGGAGATCTTACGAATTTCCGGGGGCAGTTCGTTCCACAGGGCTGGGGCTCCCACAGAGAAGGCCCTCCGCCTGGGCGTCGCCAGCCGACATAACTTGGCTGATGGCACCCTGAGGAGACCCTCTCTGTGGGAACGGACTGGTCGGTGGGAGGCTATTGGTGGCAGAAGACGGTCTCGAAGGTACCCGGGTCCTATGCCATGGAGCGCTTTAAAGGTGGTAACAACACCTTGAATCGCACCCGGAAGACCACTGGGAGCCAGTGCAGCTCGCGCAGGAGGGGTGTCACATGGGCACAACGGGTTGTGCCCATAACCACCCGCGCAGCCGCATTCTGGACCAGTTGGAGCCTCCGAGTGTTCTTCAAGGGGAGCCCCATGTAGAGAGCATTACAATAGTCCAGCCGGGAGGTGACAAGGGCGTGAGTGACCGTGCGCAAGGCGTCCCGGTCCAGAAAGGGCTGCAACTGGCGAATCAGGCAAACCTGATAAAAGGCCCCCCTGGCCACGGCCGTCATATGCTCTTCTAAAGACAGCCGTGCGTCCAGGAGGACACCCAGATTGCGAGCCCTCTCCGTGGGCGGCAAAGATTCACCCCCAATAGTCAGCGATGGCACCTGCTGACTATATCGGGGCGCCGGAAGCCACAGCCACTTGGTCTTGGAGGGGTTGAGTCTGAGCCTGTTCCTCCCCATCCAGACCCGCATGGCCTCCAGGCAGCGAGACATCACATCAAGGGCATCATTGGGGTGGTCTGGGATGGAGATGTACAGCTGAGTATCATCAGCATACAGATGGCACTTCACCCCAAAACCACGGATGATCTCACCCAGCGGCTTCACATAAATGTTGAACAGGAGGGGCGAGAGGACCGACCCTTGTGGCACTCCCCATGCGAGACGCCTCGAGGTCGACCTCTGTCCCCCTGCCAACACGAACTGTGAGCGGTCGGAGAGGAAGGAGGAGAACCACCGCAAAACGGTGCCCCCTATTCCTAACCCCCTCAACTGCTGCAGCATGATACCATGGTCGATGGTATCAAAAGCCGCTGAGAGATCTAATAGGACTAGGACAGAGGAGCAACCCCTGTCCCAAGCCCTCCAGAGATCATCCACCAACGCGACCAATGCCGTTTCTGTGCTGTACCCCTGCCTGAAGCCCGACTGGTACGGGTCTAGATAGATAGCTTCATCCAGGTGCTGGGGAAGTTGTCGTGCCACCACGCTCTCAACAACCTTCGCCACAAAACGAAGGTTGGAGACTGGACGATAGTTGGCTAATTCAGCCGGGTCCAGGGAAGGTTTCTTGAGGAGGGGCCTCACTACCGCCTCTTTCTTTCTTTCTTTTTTTTTATTGAGTTTTAAACAGAGATATAAAGACAATACAAAAAATACAAAGACATTACAAAGACAAACAAGTTCCCACCACCAACCTACCCACACCAAGCTTTACATATATGTTTTGATCATCATCAGAATATATATTGCTTTATAAGTTAATATATAAGTAATACATTGTCAATTTGGATGTTTTAGATTAGAAATAATCTTGCATCTCCTCTTTATTTGTTTATTTCCGGTTTTATTTTTTCTACCCTATTTTCTTTCATCTATATTTGTACTGATTTTCTTTTCTAGCCATTGATACCACTGGTGCCATACAAGATAGAATTCACTTTCTTCTTTATCTTGGAGTTCTAGTGTCAGTCTATCCATTTCGGCACATTCTGTTATCTTCGAGATTAGTTTGTCTTTGGTTGGGAGTTGATCTGATTTCCAATTTTGCGCAAACAGTAACCGTGCTGCTGTCAAGATGTGTATGATGAGGTATTTTGTCTCTTTGTTGTGTTGTGTTGTTATCATTCCAAATAAAAAAAATTCTGGAGTGTTTTCTACTTGTTGGTTTATTATTTCTTCAATAATTTCCTTTGTGTCCTTCCAGTATTGTTGGGCCTTTGTACATTTCCACCAGGCATGGTAGTATGTCCCCTTTTTTGTTTTGCACTTCCAACAGCGTGGGGAGGTGTTTGGATATATTTTGGCTAGTCTGGCTGGTGTTAGGTGCCATCTGTAAAACATTTTTATGAGGTTTTCTTTGTAGGGTATGGCTCTTGTCATTTTGATGTTCTGTTTCCACAATTTCTCCCAGTTTGCCAGTTGAATGTTGTGCCCTATGTCCCTGGCCCATCTTATCATATTTTCTTTTACTGTTTCTTCCAGTAATTTATATCTAAGTAAGTAGTTATATAATTTGGTTATCATTTTTTGTTCTGGGCCTTGTAAAATCTTATCCAATTCGTTCAAATTATTCGAGATTCCATATTGCTTTTTGTCTGCTATGTGTCTTGAGTGTATTTGAGTATAGGGCCACCAATCGATATTTATGCCGGAGTTTTGGAGTTGCTGTCTTGAAATGAGTTCGCCTTCATGATTCAGTAAGTCTTGGTACCTCATCATTTTTCCTATTTCGAGAGTGTTCGGGTATATCAATGCTTCCATCGGGGACCACCATTTTGGTATTTTAGTATAGTGAGTTCTCTTAATATCCTGCCAGATCTTGAATAATGAAGCTCGAATTATATGACATTGGAAGTACATGTGTCTTTTATCCGATCCGTCCCATAAGAAAGCGTGCCATCCTCTTATTAAGTCAAAGCCTTCTAAATATAAAGTTCTTTTGTTGTCGAGTTCCATCCATTCTTTAATCCAGGTCAATCCTGATGCCTTATAGTAGAGTTCCCAATCTGGTGTTGCTAGACCTCCTTTGTCCCGTGAATCCTGTAGGGCTTTGATTTTAATTCTGGCGTTCTTTCCCTGCCATATGTAGTTCATTGTTGTTTTGTTGAGGTTCTTAAAGAAATCTCTTCCGGGGTGTATTGGTATCACTTGATATAAATATAGTACTCTTGGTAATATATTCATTTTTATTGAGGCAATTCTGCCCATCAATGAGAGTTGTAATCTACTCCAAATTTCTAAGTCTTTTTTGATTTGTTTTAACAATTTGGTATAATTATCTTCTTTAATTGTAGTTGCTTTTGCTGTCAGCCAAATACCTAGGTATTTTATTTTCTTTACTATTTGAAGTCCTAATTCTTGTTCTAATTTCAACTGTTGTGTTTGGGTCATATTCTTCGTCAATACTTTTGTCTTCTGCTTATTTATTTTGAGGCCCGCAACTTCCCCGTATTCCTCTATCATTGTCATCAACCTGGTTCCAGATCGTATTGGGTTTTCCAATATGAAGATCACATTGTCTGCAAAGGCAAGTAATTTATACTCCTCTCCCCGAATCTTAAGGCCTTCTACGTCTTCTTCCTTCCTGATTTCCGTTAGTAAAACTTCCAGTGCGATTATAAATAATAGAGGTGACATGGGGCAACCTTGTCGTATGCCTTTCTGAATGTCAAAAGTTTGTGTCATGTCACCATTTATTGCAATTTTGGCTGTTTGACAGGAGTAAATCTTTCTTATCAATTTAAGGAATTTCTCTCCGCAATTCATTAATTCAAGTTGTGATGTAAGAAAGGACCAATTTAAATTATCAAAGGCCTTCTGGGCGTCGAGAGATATTAAAGCTATTTCCTTATCTATTTTCTTATCGTAGTATTCCAGTATATCTATGATCGTTCTCAAATTATTTTTAATCTGCCTCCTGGGTATGAAGCCGTTTTGGTCTGTATGTATGTATTTATGAATTATTGTTTTAAGTCTCTGCGCTAATATTGACATGAATAGTTTGTAATCTACATTGAGTAATGAAATGGGTCTGTAATTCCTAACTTGGGTCCGGTCTAAATCTTCTTTGTGTATTAACGTAATAATGGTTTCTGTCCATGATTTTGGGATTTCAGCTGTCAATAATGCTGCGTTGAAGACTTGTAGCAATATTTCGTCTATTTCTTGTTGGGAGTGTTTATAAAATTCAGTAGGAATTCCATCTGGTCCTGGAGTTTTATTGTTCTTTTGTTTTTTACGAGCTTCAGTCAATTCAGTCATTGTTATGGGACGGTTCAGGGTCTCTCTATGTTCTTCTTCGAATTGTGTAATATTCACTTTACTAAGATATTTTGGAATTTGGTCTTCCGGGACATCTTCCTGCCGATAGAGATTCTGAAAGAATGTTTTGGCTATGTTTTTCTTATCTACGTGTGTATGGAATAAAGTTCCTGATTCGTCCTGGAGTTGGTGTATAATTCTTTTGTCTGTTTGCTTTTTTAATTTATGGGCTAACCAGCGTCCAGTTTTATTTGCGTGTTCAAAGTTGGTCTGTTTTGCCATTTTTATTTTTTGTGCCAAATCAGCTTTTGTAGTCAAATTCAATTTGTGTTTAGCCAAATTAAGTTTTTGCTGTGCTATCTTATTATTAGGGTGCTGTTGTAATTTAGTTTCTTCTATCTTGATTTCTTCCAATAAGTCATTCCTGATTCTTTGTTTCTCTTTTTTTCTCTTTGCCACGTATGCAATGGTTAGGCCCCTAATATATGCTTTCGTCGTGTCCCATAGATTTTGTAATGACGTTTGGTCCTTTGTGTTAATTTGGAAAAATATCTTAATCTCTTTTTCCATCATTTGTAGATATTCTTTTTCCTTTATAATGCTTGTGTCCATTTTCCATCTTTTTTGTTTTCGGGAGCCTTTCCAAATTATTTTGATGGGGTTGTGGTCAGCCCATATGTTAGGCATAATTTCTACGTCGTGTGTTTCTTTACTTAGTTGGGGTGTCATCCAGGCCATATCCAATCTTGACCACGATTGATGTGGGCCAGAAAAGTATGTGTACTGTTTGGTTGTAGTATTTAATTCTCGCCAAGTGTCATGTAGACTCATTTCTTGTACCAAGTTCTTGAATGTTTGTGGCAGTGTCTTCCTTTTGATTTTATTCTTCCTGTTACTATAGTAGTCTTCTCGTGTGTTGACAATTGCATTAAAATCTCCGACAATACAGATATTTTCATAATCCAGCTCTTTTAATTTATCGTGTAATTTTTTATAAAAGTCTATTTGGTTTCCATTTGGGGCGTAGATGGCTACTAACAGTATTATTTTTGTTTCCAGTTTTACTTCTATTATTAAGACTCGACCCTCTTTGTCCACATATATCGGCTTTGTTCTTATATGGTCTCTAACATATATTACCATTCCCCTTTTTTTACAGTCGCCTAAGGATGTGTACATTACTCCTAATTTTTTATTTTCGAGTAATTTTTTCTGTTGTTTTTTTATGTGTACCTCTTGTAGGGTAATTATATCTGCTCCTAATTTTTGCAGTTTAGTGAATATCTGATGTCTTTTGCTTGGTGAATTTAGACCATTTATATTTATAGAGATGAGTTTTAGTTCTTCTTCCATTCCTGGTGTTGTTTATTTGTCTGTTATTTTGAGTTTTGATGTGTTTCTTGTGACTCTTTGTGTGATCCCCGTCATTTCCTCCTTCCCCAGCTTTCCCTTCTTCCGTTCCTTGTCCTCCTTATTTATTGGTTGCTCTTCTTGGTCACTGGGGTTTGAATCTTCTCTGCCT
The DNA here is from genome assembly GCF_059756535.1 of Pantherophis guttatus. Classification (NCBI taxonomy): domain Eukaryota; kingdom Metazoa; phylum Chordata; class Lepidosauria; order Squamata; family Colubridae; genus Pantherophis; species Pantherophis guttatus. Next base: position 70,829,766 of record NC_142066.1, on the reverse strand, counting down.
CCTCTGCTCTCCTGTTCTCCTTCATATCCTAAATGTTGGTCTGCGAAGTCCTGGGCTTTTTCTATGGTGTCGATTCGAAATTTTCTTCCTTCCCAAGAAATGAGTACTCCTTCTGGTATAAGCCACCTAAATTTAATCTTGAGTTTATTTAACTGTCGGGTTAAGAAGTTATATTCTCTTCTCCTATCCCTGGCCCTTCTCGGTACTTGTTTTAGCGTTAGAACTTCCCTCCCTTTGTACATGACTGTCTCCTCTCTCATCTTTCGGTATATTTCTTCTTTCATTGTTTTTTTTGTAAATCTGATGTGTACTTCTTTAGGGAGTTTGTTTCTTCTGGCATAGTTTGTGAAGGCCCTGTAAATTTCGTCGATACCACCTCTTATTTCATCCTTATCCTTATGTGTCGCCTCTGCCAAAATTCCAACCATAATTTCGCCCAAGTCTTCCTCTCTGTGTTCTTCTATATTTTGAAATCTTAAGTAGAAAGATGCCTTTTCCATTTCAAGAAATGTCAGTGCGTCTTCTGTGTCTTGACTTCTTGTTGCTTGTTGGTTCTCCATCTGTTCCAACCTGGTAGCTGTGACTTCCACCTTTTCCTCAACTTTATGGATTCTCTGTTCGTTTTCGGTTATATTTTGTTGAATTTTCTCTATTTTTTCATCTATATTTCTAATCTCATCTTTAATTTCCCCTACATCCAATCGCATTTGTTCATGGTTCTTTTTGGTTTCATCATGATTCAGGGTCATCTTATCTTCCATCCTTTTCATTCCCTCCTGAATCATTGCAAGGGCAGCTTGGATGTTTTGAATACCTATGTTGGTCTTTTCTTTATCTGTTGTTTCCCCTGTCTTCTGCTGGACCGGGGAAGCCACCAATAGTGTTTGGGTTGGGGGTATTTTCTTGGTTGATTTAATAGTAGTTGGTATGTTTGAGGTTGCCATATCTATTATGCTTATTATTTTTGCCCACAATTTCATAAAATTCTCACGTCTAATGTTTATAACCTAGATGCAGGATTATTTTTACAAGGTTTTTTCAGAGTATTTCTGGTTAATAATACGATATTGGGAAAACAGCAAAAAGGAAGGCGGGGGGGAAGCAAGAGAAGGGGGAAACAACGGGGAAAAAGTAAGCTTCTAACAATTCATTAGTTACCTTATTCTTCAATTACTTACAAAATAAAATGTATTTTATTATAATAGTTCTAAAATAGTATCAATATCAATTTAATTATTATAGTTCTATCTAATTATTTAAAATCATTTACTGTATATGAATAAATTAATTAAATATAATTGAAGATAATATGCTATAAATGTTTAATTAATTTCAAATAAACAAATTAGACAAACTACTTAAGAAAAAAACTAATAAGTTATTAAAGGTTATTTTCCGGGTCTAGTATCTTATGATATATAGTAGAATAAACTTAAATCAAGCCAAGCATATATATATTGTCCATTAATTATAATCTTTTATCTTTCTTAGTGTTATGTAAACTTATCTTTCTTCCAACCAAATACGGTTCCAAAGGTCTGAGTCACCCTATTCACTTTAATTATTCCACGATCCAATTTAATCTATAGTCCTCTGTATTCCTGTTGTTAGAATCCACATCCGATCCCAAGAGTATAATGTTGTATCCTCTATTTAAGTCCTTATCATCTGGTTCACCAAGTATTAGTCAATATTTAAATTGTTCAATCCAAACAGTTCAGTCTCTAGTAGTCAAATAATCAAAGTCCCTCACACTTTGTATCAGTTTTGTATCCTAATCTTCGCAAGAAGTATCACTAAAAGATAGTTTGTATAAATCCACTCCAATCAATTTTACCGGGGTTTGTCCCAACTCTCCGCACTCTCCCACAGACTTTTTCTTCTTCGAATTATCTAATTCAATCCACTCTGGCCACTCCACATCAGTAAAATCCAATACAATCAATTTATAAATCCACTCTGGCCACTCCACATCAGTTAAATCCAATACGATCAATTTGTAGAAATCCGTCCAAGTTCCTCTCCTCTCCTCTGATCTCCGGCACTCCACACTGCACACGCTCTCTCCGCTCGCTCCGGTGCTGCACGTTCTGTTCTTATTTGTCCAACTCTCTCCGCTCAATCCAGTCCACACTCATAAAGTCCAATAATAATATCAAAATCTTTTTAAATTATTCACTATTCTCGTCGCAGTGTTCATAGGAATTACCTTCTTCCGTTCTTCCGCTCTCACTGTACACTCAGCTGTTCAGATTTTTGCGCTGTCACTTTGCTTTCAAAATGGCTCCATTCCGATCTATCTTCCGTCGCCGCTTATCCTCTTTCTTTTTTCGGGTTTCTCTTCCACCTCTTTCAAGGTGGCAGGAAAGGCACCCTCACTCAGAGAAGCACCTATAATCCCCTGGAGCCAGCCTCGTGTAACCTCCCAGGAGGCCAGTACCAACCAGGAGGGACACGGATCCAATAAACACGTGGCAGCACTAATCTTACCCAGAACCCTGTCCACATCCTCGGGAGTCACAGGATCAAACTCCTCCCAGATAACATTCTCAAGACCTGCCCCGGTCTCCTCCCGTGGACTCACCCAATCGGAGTCCAAGCCATCCCGAATCCGAGCGACTTTATCGTGCAGGAATTGCACAAAGTCCTCAGCACGACCCTGCAAGGGATCTTCCCGCACTCCCCCCCGAAGAAGGGAGTGGGTCACCCTAAACAGGGCGGCTGGGCGGTTCTCTGCAGATGCGATAAGAGCGAAAAAAATGGTTAGATTTTGCTGCTTTTATCGCCACTAGGTAGGTCTTGATATAAGACCTCACCTGTGTCCGGTCGGAATCGGATTGACTAGTCCTCCAAATGCTCTCTAGGTGTCTTTTCCGACGCTTCATCTCTCTCAGCTCCTCAGAGAACCAAGGAGCTAATTGAGATCGGCATCGGGTCAGAGGCCGCAAAGGCACGACACGGTCCAAAGCTCCAGCGGCCGCCCTTTCCCAGGCGGCCACCAGGTCTTCAGTCGAGTCGTGTGTTAGAGTCTCAGGAAACGGCCCAAGCTCCATCAGGAACCTTTCAGGATCCATCAGGCGCCTGGGACGGAACCATCTGGTCGGTTCCATCTCCCTGCGGTGTGGGCAGGCGATAGGAAAGTCTAGTTGAAGGAGTGAATGATCTGTCCATGACAAGGGTTTAATATCTAGGTCCCCTCTACCAAGATCATTCAACCACTGACCAGAGATAAAAATCAGGTCCAGAGTGTGTCCCCCTATGTGAGTGGGGCCTTGAACTAACTGGGTCAGGTCCAAGGCCGTCATGGAAGCCATGAACTCCCGAGCCACCTCTGACGCCTCACCTGCGGATGGGAGGTTGAAATCCCCCAGGACAATAAGTCTGGGGGTATCGACCGCCACCCCGGCAATGACGTCGAGTAGCTCGGGCAGGGTCGCTGCCACGTGGCAGGGAGCCAGGTACGTGGTCAGCAAACCCATCTGCACCTCACGGCCCCACTTCACACAAAGGGACTCACATCCGGCTATCTGAGGAACAGTGGTCTCCCTCGGACAAAGACTCTCCCTAATGATCACTGCCACTCCCCCACCCCTCCCCTGGGCCCTTGGCTGATGAAATGCATGGAAACCTGGCGGGCACATCTCTACGAGGGGGACCCCCCCCTCTTGGCCCAACCAGGTCTCCGTAATACATGCCAGGTCTGCACCCCCCTCCAAAATAAGATCACAGATGAGAGGGGCCTTATTAACCACCGACCTGGCATTACATAACATCAGCCGCGGACCCTGGGCCTGAGGCTCTACACAACCCAGGACACGAGTCACGCATTGGGGGCCGGAGTGCGCAATCGCTCGGAGACAGCGCGTGCGCACACCCGACACTTGATATGACCCCCTGCGCCCATCATACCTGCCCCTCCCACTCATGATTTCAATTACACAGCCCTTTCTATCGTCCCCCTGCCCCCCGGTTAAATTTCCTTTCGCGACCCCTCTGCTGCAGCTAATCAACCCATCATCCCGCACAGTCGCTATCTGGACCCCCCCAGGTCCACTTTTACAACCCCCACCCGTCCTCCCGGGTCCCCTTAAAATTTTCCTTAAAAATTTAGCTAAAAAACCCCTCAGCCCCCTCTTTGCTGCATGCCATCTCTCGGGGTCCCAAAGCCCGTCATCAAGATAGGCCCTCGATAACGTGGAGGGCCAGGCCTGCGAGAGGGGGGAGTCTCGCAGCGCAAGAAGGTCAGTTTTTTGGAGCATCAACCGAACCAAAGATGGGGGGAAAAAAGCCAGTCCGGGAATCTGTCATAGTCCAAGGGATAACTGCGCAGAAAGGTCACAAAATATCCATTTATAGGGCTGGACTCCACTGTCCTCTCACGACAGGGAGAGGGTCCAATGTTCTTTTTCTCCAACAGAGGCTAATGGCCAACCATCCTCTCACGACAGCCGGTCCCATTACAAAGTTAACGGGAGCAATGTTCTATCCTCTCCGTTGGGATGTGGAAAATCCCTCAGCTCTCTCAATGGTGCTCAGTCTCTCCTACCAGCGAGGGCGTGAGTGGAGCATAATAAGGGTCCAAAGTGTCCAAAGTGTAGATGTTAATAACGATGGTAATAATAAAGACGTTAATAAAGATGATAATAGACCCACGGGCACAAGATCTTCCTTGAGGTGAGAGTAGGAGTAGCGAGACAGGAAAGCCCAATCCAGGGGTGGTTGGCCATTAAGGCCAGCACCCACCCATACCTGGGGGAAAGGGGGGGGAGGAGAGGCCACCCGAGGCGACCAACAAACCAAACCATGGTCAGCCTCCTGCCTCTCCAACCTCAATTTCCACAACCCCCAGTCACAGCTTTGTTCTAAAACACCCCATCACAGTAAAAATCTACTGTGAGCCAGATGGTAGTCCTAGGGGTGAGGCTGTCAGCTTCTCCCCCATCAACCTGCTGCCTGGCTGTTTTTCTGGCCGGCCGGTCCATGTCAGCCATTGCCTCCGCCACCGCCGCCGCCACCACCGCCGTCGTCGCCAGCCCGCAACCAGGCACCCCAAGCTCCCAAGGCACACCAGAGCCCCCGAAAACGCCAGAAAAGAGCACCCCAGGGATCCAAAGGGCTATGGGGAGCGAGGGGGGCCCACTTCCAAGCTGCCGCCGCACAAACACCGCCCGCCGCCGGATGCCCTGGCCTCCGCTTCCCTCCGACACCAGAAACAGCTGCCGCAGCCAGGCCCATCGCCCCATCTCCCGCGATGCTGTCCAGCCCTGCCCTGACATTCCGGAGGGCGAAAAAGCCCTCAACAGGCAGGGCGGATGCTCCCCTCACTGGGACTGGAGCCAGAAATGGACAGGAAGGCTCCTGAAGACCCTGACGACCGGCAACTCTCCCATCCCCGAAACGGAGCTCATTTGGTCGCCGCCATCTTGGAGCATGCGCAGAAGATAAAGATAAAGATTGTTGGGGGCAATGTGCTGATATTTGTAAATCACTCAGAGTGCTGTAGAGCACTATGGAGCAATAAATAAATCTAAGTGCTATTGCTATTGTAACAGGGTATATAAATAATTGAAACATAAACACACTCACTAGGTTTCTTGACTAAAATGTGATTGACTAATCTGAAATTCAAGATGCCGTACAGAGATTAATAGATGCATTTGTAGCAATGCATGATGTCAAAGAGACAACTGTTTCAGCATCATTGTGCAAATGACAAAACCGCAAACTTGTGTTGCGGTTTTTGTGCAAATGTGACACCATTTGCATGCTGATGTTAAGATGCATGCATTATCATTTGTCCCCTTCATTCACCAATGCATGTGAATTATGGCCAATAATTAAAATGCAACAATAAGAAGTCAGTTATATCTGGGCTGCAAACCCAGGGATAACCTCTAAAGGGTAGTAAACAGATACAGATGCAACCTTACTTTTTACTCAGATATGTTATCACTAAATAAAAACATTTTAAAAAACTTATCATCATAGGCCATTCTAAACACTACAACTAGGGTGACCTTTTGTGAAACTCATCTAAGTTCAAGATATTCAAGTCCTTCCTATATGAAGATACATAAAAAAACAGAATTTTCTTACTTGACAGTCTCAGTTGCTTGATCCTCTACCATCGGTGCACTGAGCAAGATGTTTCTACCAAGGTTTAAGGGCTTCTGAAATAATTAAGATATTTATTGAATATGTAATAAGATGAACATATCTATTAACATTTCTCATAATTTTACATATTATTTCTAAGAAATACATTCATTAACCAGAAGTAAAATGACAAAATAAAATATTCTTTTACCATTTGAACATGCTGTAACTGCTTATCAAGTCTTGGTTGTGGTCTGCTTAGATTCCTTCAGTTTATGTACTTGGGACCAGCAGAGGGCGCTTTTAGCTCTGTGCTTTTCTCTGAGTGAGAGAACAAGGAGTAAGAAGACCTTGTTTCATAGAGCAAAGGAAAAAATTCCAAGTGTTCAGTGTAGTCTGTAACAATTAATGCACTCATAAGTCTGTTGCGAAGAATAATTTCTCTCCCCCGCCTTTTAATTTATGGAAACTAATGAGCTGTAAATGTTTTTGCCCTGTTTTCCCCACAGAGTCAGAAAAACTACTTCATAATTATTCTGATCTATTTATTCCCATCCCAACCATCATATTTTCCCTCCTTATTGTTATAGCTGATGTTGCATTTTTCCAACAGAATACTTTAAAAGAATCACTTTGCAATACATGTCACTCTTGTAAATATCTCTCAAAATAGAAATTAGGATAGTGTCAGGGACTCTCTGGATTTGACTTTTTGATATTTATTTTCCTCTGAATGAAGCAAAAATCATATTATTTATAGGAAACTATACTGCTGATGAGCTATTCAATTCACTCAATGAATGCTGCTAAGTATAGATGGTTTTATGCATTGATGGTTTGCAAGTATAACATAAATATGTCTACCTGGCAATATTGTACCAATTCTCTACATGCAGTTTGGACTGGTTATTTACATAAATCATACTTTGTCTTTGTCCCAAAGAAGTTTGATTTAATTCATTATTTAGTATTTGGCAAAATCTGAGGCCACACCTGGCATTTTTTTTAAAAAAAAATCTTAATCTTTATATTATTAGAGAGGTCAAGAAGTACAAATAGTGGCATCTAGAAGCCAAAAAGACACGCCCTATGTCATTGGACCAATTAGATAATTCTGTCTTTTTGCACCATGACATCATTAAGCAAGTTCTTCATATCATGTATTTGATGTTCTTAAGTACTCACAATGTTTGGTGCTTGTGCTGAAATGTTCATAGAATTGTTAGTCAGATGGGAATATTTACTTTGTACTAATTAATGATTTACTGATTCACTCATCCTCCACCAACATTATGGTGGAATGACTAGATGAAAACAAAATAATCTCCTTATTCCATAATGCTGAACTGAATCTTTCTTTAAAACAATTCATTTGAAGAAGGTACTTTTAAAATAAATAAAACTGTTCATTCTGAAATAGGACAGAGCCTAAATCCTAAATATTTTTTTAAAAATAACAAATATTGCAAGAATTAAGTGTACACTTTTCATACAAATTTAAATTTTTTCTTGTAATAGTTGAAATAACTTGCTGTTAATACAATTTATAGGGCAGAACAGTCGGATATTAATGAAAATAAAATGGTTTTAGCTAGATGAGCTATGCAAGAAAAGAGGGAAAATGTAAAGAAGTTACATAGTTCCAGAAGAGGTGTTGTCTTTTACAGCAAACATTAGTATTCTTGTACCTTACAGATCAGTATAAATGATAAGTTTTCATAGCTCACAATCCATTATAGAGCAAAGAGCTAAATTAGACACATGCTATCTGGAGCCTAGGAAATGATCCCTTTTCAAATCCCTTGACCTGGACTGATGGGGTTTTAAGGGTTAAATTTTAATTTTTTTTAGATTTTAGATTTTATTTTGTATTGTGGCTTGTGTTTTTATTATTGTGAGCCGCCCTGAGTCCATTGGGAGATAGGGTGGCATATAAGCCGAATAAAATAAATAAATAAAATAAATAAATAAAGGCCATTAAAATCATCTACAGTTGCCATAAACCAGGATGTCAAACTGGCCAGATGTGTCATGCGTAGGCCATGCCCACTTTGGCTCCTCAAAGGGAAAAACTGTTGTGATACATCTCAATATATCACATGATGCAATCGAGTTTGACACCCATGCCATAAAAAAGCACTATCTTGATATAATAGAGACATTTCAGTACTGACAAGCTATCATCTATGAAAATGAAAAGTATGTTTTTCATTTAATCCATGAAACAGTGTTCAGTCTACTGAATTTCATTGCTGTTGTTTCATGCTGAAATTGGTTGTTGTAATTCCTCTGAGGATTGTCACCTTGAGATCACAATTCTAATCTATAACATTTTACTTAAGTGTTACCCTTTAAAATCTTAGTGTGAGATTAAATGTTACATTTATACTTTGATCAATAACTTTTCACACTGCTGTGAATAGAAAATTTGATTAGCGATCTATTACAAAAAAATGTTTTTAAATAAACCCCAAATCTATGCCTTGCTACCCCACACTAAACAATTGCTTATAAAATACCACAAGATACAGACAAAAAACCCTATAAGATAGTGTCACTGTATTATTTTCATGGTGCAGTTGTTAGCACCAACTGTGTTAGATTAGGTCCAGATGAGCCTTAGGAAATCTTACGATGGTCTTCATAAATATATCTCATTGAGTTAGAACTTGTAGACTAGTAAAATAGAAAGAAAAGGCTAAGGCAAAGATTAATATTTTATGATAAGTGTAAAATATGCATTCCAAGTAGAATTGGAAGTGTGTTATTCTTTCCATTATTCTTTCCTCTTTTCTTATGTAACTAGTTTATACCTACTAATGCACTGTCTTTTTTGAATGCTGAATATGAAAGTACAATAGAAGTCAGATGAGAGAGGGAAAATGAAGATAATATCAGAAGTATATTCTGGGAAACATGTAGATGCAGTTTATTGACAAGAGAAGATGCATACCAAGGAGGCTAAATATATTGAACACTGCATGTATGTTAAGGATAAAAATGTATAGCAATTGCAGAGTAAGTTCAAAATCCTACAATCTGGCAGCAGTACTTGATGAAATCTCTAATTTCAAATTTCTACACCTCCCAATTCCTGATGGTTTAATTTAACATTATGTGTAATTCCCAGTTCTAGGCTTTACACATCAAGAGATTACCAAAAGTATCAGCGGAATAAAAAATTTGAAAGCACCTAGCCCAATCTACCAGCAGATGTCTAGAAGTTGAAAGAACTTTGCAGCACAGCAGCTAATTGACTGGCAAACTTCTTCAATGCCATTGTGGACTCTAGCCATGCATCTGCTGACTTGGCCTCAATATCATAGTTCCTTTCTTCAAGAACAATCTGGCAGATTGCTCCAATGATCATGCAATCTGCCTCCTGTTGCAGACAACAAAAATCTTTTAGCAGATCCTAATCTGTCATCTTTATGACATCACTGAAATTTCACCTCTGTTGTTTATTAAAGTTTAAGTACTACCATTTTGGAATCCTAATTTTCTGAGATTGCCTAAGATTCTGACAGCAGTAATATGCTTGAGCTAAATTATGAATACATTGAAACAGGAGCTTAAAAATTATAAATATGTATTTATAAAGTCAGCGTCTTCTTTCCTACTTTTAATTACTAAATTAATTAAAAGTGACATTTTAAAGTTTTATCCTTTTTATTTTAGAACTCTTAATTTAGGTCTTAATATCTTAAGTATTAATCTTTTTAGTGGTTAAATTGATTTTCATTTTTTAATAACCCAATTGTCTCCTGGCTTTAGTTAACTTTCATTTTGCATCTGCCATATTGATCAAATTCTTGAGATAATACTGTAATTTCTTTTCAAGTGCGTCTTGTAATTTTCAGTATTTAAAAGCTCAATGAAGTTCTTTGAGACTTAGTTATCATTGGTTGGATTTACATTTGCAATGTTACTTGATTCTTAATGATCGAAAGTTGGGATAATTTGGAATTAAGAATTTAGAAAGATGGAAGATTGGAGATTCATTTAAAATATAATAATTCATAGCATTCTGCCTTGTCTCTTCTATTTTATATATTCTCTCTTCTTCATCTCACATAAGGGCAGAAGATATGCCACAGGGTACCTGCCCAGGATCTCATGCCATCTTTGATTGTGTACTGTGTACCTGACAGCCTTCCTACTCCCCTACCTCCAATATACAGTCAGGTCCAGAAATATTGGAACATCGACACAATTCTAACATCTTTGGCTCTATACACCACCACAATGGAGTTGGAATGAAACAAACACAATGTGCGTTAACTGCAGACTGTCAGCTTTAATTTGAGGGTATGTACATCCAACTCAGATGAACGGTGTAGGACTTACAGCAGTTTGCATATGTGCCTCCCACTTGTTAAGGGACCAAAAGTAATGGGACAGAATAATAATCATAAATCAAACTTTCCCTTCTTAATACTTGGTTGCAAATCCTTTGCAGTCAATCACAGCCTGAAGTCTGGAACGCATAGACATCACCAGACGCTGGGTTTCATCCCTGGTGATGCTCTGCCAGGCCTCTACTGCAACTGTCTTCAGTTCCTGCTTGTTCTTGGGGCATTTTCCCTTCAGTTTTGTCTTCAGCAAGTGAAATGCATGCTCAATGGGATTCAGGTCAGGTGATTGACTTGGCCATTGCATAACATTCCACTTCTGTCCCTTCAAAAACTCTTTGGTTGCTTTTGCAGTATGCTTTGGGTCAATGTCCATCTGCACTGTGAAGCGCCGTCCAATGAGTTCTGCAGCATTTGGCTGAATGTGAGCAGATAATATTGTCCAAAACACTTCAGAATTCATCCTGCTGCTTTTGTCAGCAGTCACATCATCAATAAATACAAGAGAACCAGTTCCATTGGCAGCCATACACGCCCACGCCATGACACTACCACCACCATGCTTCACTGATGAGGTGGTATGCTTAGGATCATGAGCAGTTCCTTTCCTTCTCCATCCTCTTCTCTTCCCATCACTCTGGTACAAGTTGATCTTGGTCTCATCTGTCCATAGGATCTTGTTCCAGAACTGTGAAGGCTTTGTTAGATGTTGTTTGGCAAACTCTAATCTGGCCTTCCTGTTTTTGAAGCTCACCAATGGTTTACATCTTGTGGTGAACCCTCTGTATTCACTCTGGTGAAGTCTTCTCTTGATTGTTGACTTTGACACACATACACCTACCTCCTGGAGAGTGTTCTTGATCTGGCCAACTGTTGTGAACGGTGTTTTCTTCACCAGGGAAAGAATTCTTCGGTCATCCACCACACTTGTTTTCCATGGTTTCCCAGGTCTTTTGGTGTTGCTGAGCTCACCGGTGCATTCCTTCTTTTTGAGAATGTTTCAAACAGTTGTTTTGGCCATGCCTAATGTTCTTGCTATCTCTCTGATGGGTTTGTTTTGTTTCTTCAGCCTAATGATGGCTTGCTTCACTGATAGTGACAGCTCTTTGGATCTCATCTTGAGAGTTGACAGCAACAGATTCCAAATGCAAATAGCACACTTGAAATGAACTCTGGGCCTTTTATCTGCACATTGTAATTGGGGTAATGAGGGAATATCACACACCTGGCCATGGAACAGCTGAGAAGCCAATTGTCCCATTACTTTTGGTCCCTTAACAAGTGGGAGGCACATATACAAACTGCTGTAAGTCCTACACCGTTCATCTGAGTTGGATGTACATACCCTCAAATTAAAGCTGACAGTCTTCAGTTAACGCACATTGTGTTTGTTTCATTCCAACTCCATTGTGGTGGTGTATAGAGCCAAAGATGTTAGAATTGTGTCGATGTCCCAATATTTCTGGACCTGACTGTATAGGCAAGGCAGCAGCAGTTCACTGCTATTTCAGATCTTCCAACACCCTCTCCATTATGAAGCGGTTGCAAAAGAATAATAGTCTATGGCAAAGAGGAATTGGATATTTAAAAACTGATTTATTTTTTAAAGTATATTGCCTTTTTTTCTTCTCCTTTCAGTGCATCTCCTAAAATTGTATCAGCTTTTTGTCTGATAAGCATGCCAACAAAAACGCTCCACTTGGATATAAACTAGTTTAATCCTACTTTAGTGGGTGCATTATTACCATTAATTTTAATAAGACTAAAGGCCAATATCTTTGCCTTTATAGCTCATAATAGACTACTTTTTCTCTTCTAGTTCTGATTATAGTTCTCTAAGGAATGCTTAAAGAATTTGATTTCTACACACTCTGTTAAAAATTGGATTTATCTGCATCTCTTAGGCTAACATAAGATCAAAATTCACACGTCCCAAGTCTTCTGACCCAACTTCTAAGTCATAAAAAGTCTAAATTATATTTAAGCTATCAATGTATAAATATAATTCTTATTTTTATTTCTTAAATTCAAATGTGCCACAGAATGCAATGAGTATATAAGGGAACATATCTCAAAATAATAATAAGAATAGACTAATTGGCCCAACTTCAAATTGTCCTAATTTCCCACTGCTGTTCAAAATGCTATAAACTTGGCTGATCACACTATTAGTTGCCACCAAAATTTGGCTATCACAAAAACTGTGTTGTTGAACCATCTGGACTATTTGCAAGGACTGAGAGCTGAGGCAACATTTAATGTTGGTTTTGCTCCTATTTTAAGGACATTCCAATCACTTGTCTGGAGGAGCAGACAAGTGACTGCTCTAGTAGAGACTGTCAAATATTGTGGCCAACACAATATTTCCAGTGTATCCTGACTTTAAAGGCAATTGGGGAACATTTAACAAAATGAAAATACACTAAAACCGAGATAATATTACATTTTAAAATTAATACATTTAATTCTTAATCACCACCTTTCTGGATTTGCAACTCAAGAGGAGTCTGGCAGAGACTTACTGCCTTGATGTAATAACATCAGCAGGAGTTTCCTCTCAGACTGCTCTGCTGCAATTTCAGGTGCCCAGGGCTGCTGCAGTAACTGAGGCACGAGCTGGCTCCATTTGCTTCAGAATATGGTGAGTCATGTAGAAGACTTCCTCCTGGTCTCAAATTGTCCAGTGCATGAAGGAGAGTGTCTCTTCAAAACAGTTAGATTAATTTCTATCCTGCTCTAAAAAACACATTCTTCCAAAATAGCTTGAATTCATCTTTCTCCTCTCTCCAAAAGAAATATAATTTCCATTCACCCTCCCCAAAAGATTTAGCTTCTGTCCACCAACTTGAATTCATCCCTCTTCTGTTTCAGAATAAGTTTAATTATTATCTTTTGAGTTTCAGGTTATACAAGATGCATGATCAATGTTGATTGTACATACATATATGTATGTTTGTACATACATATATGTACTGTAAACAACCATGAAATTTAAGTATTTAACCAAATAAACAAAAATATAACAAATGAAAGAAGAACCTCTGAACCCCAAAGACTTATTTAGTCCATCTATTCAGTGGTGGCAAACTGGATTCACTGGATTGGGCAAATCGGTAGCAGTGGCGGTGGGAGGCTCCGCCCATCCACCCGGACGCTTCTGCGCATGCGCAGAAGCATTGTACGTGAGCATGCACACACACACGAACGAACCAGTAGCAAGCCACTACTGCACTCATTTATTGTTGAATTAGGCAGTGGTGGGTTGCTACCGGTACTCCCCGGTTCTTGCGAACTGGTATTGGAAATTTTGAGTAGTTCGGAGAACTGGTAAATGCCACCTCTGCCTGGACCCGCTCCCAATCTATTCGTTGCCTCCTGAGTCCCAGCTGATCGGCTAGAAGGAAAAAATAAGGGCTCACTTGACAAAGAAGAGGGGAAAAAAACAAGAAGATACCATCGCTTTAAATTAAATCTAGCCGGGCTGGCTTGATCCCATCCTTTCGGTTTTAATTTGAAATTGGTTTTAACTGGGTTGTTTTAAATTGTGGGCCAAAATTATTTAATGTCTTTTAAACTGTTTTTTAAATTTTATATGTTATGTTTTATCTCGTCTGTTCACCATCTGTTGGAGAAGGGCGGTATAAAAATCAAAATAAAATAAATAAAAATAAATAAATAAATAAATTGAGAAGCCAAGAAGCCTCCCAACTGATCGGCTAGAAGGAAAAAATCAGGACTCCTTCTCAGCCAGGGTAAAAAAAAATAAAAGATGCCGTTGCTATAAATTGACAAGCCAAGAAGCAGCTGCTGGAAGGAGGTTTTTGCTTACAGAAGCAAAGTGACATTCAGCAGTTCGTTTCTGGGTCAGCTGAACAACAAACTGGATAAGAGGAGGAATTCTTATATGGTTCTATGTTTTTGAAGTTTTGGGGTTTGTACAACATGGGCTTTGTGTTTCTAAAAAGGTTTGGGCAATTTCCATTGTGAAATATCCTGTCTTGAATGAGTTTTCTGCCTGGTTGTAAATGGAGCTGAATTTCCGGCTTCCACTTTCTATTATCTCTAAGCACCGGTAGCTGTTTTATTCTTACAAAGTTTCCTTTATGCAGCTGGCAGGAATGTGGAATGAGTATCAGGCAGGTTCCTTGTTAGCAGCTTGATTTTTCCTTGCTTTTCTTATGAGTAATATTTTATTTGGGGAAATGAAGAGGGGGGAATTTGATTCCGTCCCAGAGCAGGTTAGTGGGGTTGGGAGGGAATGGGGATTTTGCAGTATCCTTCCCCTGTCACACCCACCACACCATGCCATGCCCACCAAGCCACACCCACAGAACCAGTAGTAAAAAAATTTGAAACCCACCACTGTATAAGTCCATCTTAATATTCTATTCCTGGTATGTGATGTTTTGTATTCATACAGAGAAAGAAGCACTCTTGTAATCTTTGACTTTTAGGCTTGCTGTCAAACATCAGCCGTAATACTAATGACTGTTTTGAACAATATGCAGGTTGTATTACACGAATAGCTATTTTATATGTGAAATTATGACTGAAATATTTCTGCAGCTATATTGGTTCACACTGACAGGAAGTTTCTCCTTAGTTTAGGTTGCTTCTCTCTTTGTTCAGTTTCCATCCTTTGCTTCTTGTTTTGCCTTCTGGTGCTTTGGAAAATACATTGTGCCCCGTTCTTTCTGGCAGCCCCTTAAAAGCCTGTTGCCTATCACACTCTTTGGCAAAACATGTGAGCCATTCCTCCTTTCAGTTGTCCATAAAGTGCATCTATAGTATGTAGATAATAAAGTTGAAAAAAGGTGAACAACATTTTTACCGAACTATAGATACATTGAGGAAGGGTGTAACAAAGAATGGCTGGGAGGGGGGCAGGTGAGGCACGCCTTGACGTGAGTGACATTGAGTTGGCCACACCCACCCAGTCACATGACCATCAAGCCACGCCCATTGTCACATGACCATCAAGCCATGCACACAAAATAAGCCACACCCACAGAACTGGTAGTAAAAAATTTAGAACCCACCGCTGGCATTAGGTGTATTTAGAAGCTTAGCTATGGAGACCAGAGGTTATTAGGTTAGATTACATATGAAGACCATCTGTTTGCAATTGATTGGTCCCTGTGAGAATGGTACAATTAAGAACAACTCTGGGCAATATTAAAGCATAAACCAGTACATTAAAAAAAAACCAGGAACAACATACTGCAAAGAGACATACAATTACACTGAGGAAACTGACTAGCTGGATACCTCTTACCTTCTTATCATCTCTCTAACTGCTGTTCTAACAAAAAAAAAAGACATTCCTGGTATGCAGTCAATGATTCATGGATCAATATGTAACCATCAAGACTAAAAGGCATCAACAAACTATATATTGAAACTATGAAGAAACATTGGTGATGTTTTGAAAAGGGAAAATGACTTGTACTTGGAAGGTAATAAAATTCTCAACGTTCCTAATTACAAGCTTATATTACAATTTCTCCTCTTTTCTGATTCGTTTCTTTGTTTATGCTTATCTATGAAAACCAATTTCTTTACAATATCTGAGATCAAATTCATACTAATAATGTGTTAGAATTATTTATGTATGCACTAGCATAGAAATCCTATATAAGCCAAGATGTCTGCTGCAATATATGTCATTGGTAGAATAGAAGGGATACACATAGATATTGCAAGGACTCATTAATCAAACAGATGTCATTTCAGTAATTATAAAACCTTCTCATTAGGCAGAAGAAGTAAGTCATTAAAACATTTTCTCCAGCCTTTTGGCTAATATCAAGTGGAGAATATCTTCTCATTAGGATAATGGAGTTCAATAAAATTATATTCCATCATTCTCCATAAGGGAACAAAGTGGAATTTTTTTGTTAACTCTGATCACTTAGTGATTCATTTTATCATGTTCAGATCTTGTTCACTCATCTATAAAACAAGATTAATTCTTCACACAGTAAGGCTATATTCCTGACAAAAATGTAATGGCCATAAAAGTTAACTTTGTAAAATAAATTAAGTGTGTTTTTATGATAGATAAATTGCTTTTATTTTTTGGCCACAAATCAGTTTAGATATGGTTAAGGTTCAGTGCAATATTTTTTTTAAAAAAAATATCCATTAATAGTCCTGCAAAGTTATGTTAAAACTACTGCCAAAACATATTTTACTATTGACTATATGCAAATTTGGTAAAAACAGAATTTAGCCATTTTAATTCTAATACTTCTTTACCACAGATGATAAACTCGATCATGTCACAGGCCAGATCATGAGGTATCGTGATGTTTTCGCCTTTGCAGAGCTGGGGTGGGTGTAGCCTGCATGTGACATATTTATGTATGGCTAGATATTAATTCCAGATATTCATCTGAAGGAACAAAGGGATTTTTCTTATTATTGCGGTATCTTCGAATTAGTGTTGACACCTGGTGACTGCATGAACTAGTTCCTGAAGTTTTCTTGGCAAGATTTCAGAAGTGGTTTGTCATGGTCTGCTTCCTAGGATTAAGAGAGAATGAATGGTCCAAAGTCACCCAGTTGGCTTTGTACCTAGGTGGAACTATAACTCTAGAGTCTCCTGCTGTTTAGATTGATGTCTTAAGTACTAGAAACAGGCTGTCTTCAGGAAATCTCTTCTCTCCCTCTCACTTTTCTCTCTCTTTGTATGTGTATGTATAAATAAATAGTACCATAAATTTTATTTTTAATTTGGAGAAAAATAAAATTCAGCAGAAAGCAGCTGAAGAATTTAGAAAGCTATAATACAGTAAAAAGTGTTGTTCTGTTTGATCTAGGGACTCTGAATTTCCATACATGAAGTGTTGAAGAAATTATCTGCAAGTGATAATCACAGTGTCAATTACTCTCAGACTACCACAAAATTGATTAATTATTTTATGCAACTGTTTTTATAAAGCATGCTAACATAACAGTTTAGCAAATTATAATGACAATCAGAGGGAGGGAGGGAGGGAGGAAGAAAGGATAGTGTTCTTGCTCTTGAGGCACTTCTGTAAATCTGCAAATACCAAATGAAATAATGTTCAATTCATTCAAAGTTAACTGAACATTGGGGATCATTTGCAGATTTATAGAAGTTCAAATAGTCATTCCCTGCTGTTTTAAACAGCTAAAATTTCACTTATGTATCAGATATCCTAAATTGATGCAATAACATCAGGATACATATGCTATTTACTGTATGGTAGGTATATATTACACCACTTAAACAACATTTTTGGAAAGGAATCAGACAATCTTACTGTCTGGTGGCACAGTGATTAGAATGCAGTATTGCAGGATAATGCTGTCCACAGTCTGGAGTTCAATCCTGACTGGGCTCCAGATTGATTTAGCCTTTCTGTCAAGACAAATTCACACTTATACCTACATTTTTTTATTCATTCACAGCTTGACAATAACAGGGAGGGAGGGTAGATGGAATGCAAGGCTAGGAGAATAGTATTCAAGCATCCTACAGCACTGTGGGATATTGCTGGCATCTCAACCACACACTGAGCAGATGTCCCAGTGGGTTGGCTGGTTCCCATAACAAAATGAACAGGAGTGATTGGTATACATTATGGACTGTAGCTGGCCCATAGAGAAAAGGGGGAATTAACGAAGCCTGCTTTTTCATGGGAAACCCAGAGCTGGTTTTGCTTCTTCTGTGCCAATGTGGTTTATTCAGTAAAATTTTATACTCTTGGTAAAATAATATCTCAAGAGTTTCTTTTTCTGGACTTTCAGAATTTCAGATCTTGTTGGGGGCAATATGCAAATAATGCTTCCACATTATAAACAACCCAGAGAGTGCTGTAAAGCATTATGGAGCGGGATATAAGTCTGAGTGTTAAATGCTATTACTATTGCTGTTGTTAAATACTATTTTAAATTCTCCCCATAAATGCCCTGGAAGAGTTAGGAAAACTGCACATGAAATCTGATACTGTCTCTGTGATGATGGGTACCATAAAAACCACAGACCATGTTTTGCATTGCCAATATTACAGGACGTTCACAACCAGCTGATTATCCCTCTTTTATTTAAATTTCTGGAATACTGATCACTTTTATTTTCACTATCTCTTAAATAATCAAAATAAATTTATTTTTTCTAAAAGTAACAATTTTTTTCCATTCTATCTGTAAACCCCATCCACAAATGGTTGTAATAGTTCCTAATGTTAAGGCATAGCTTTCTATTGTTCATTTTACTGATTGTACTTTTATTGGTCAATGACTGAAATCATATTTTATCTGTCTGTTTGCCAGACAATCTTTCATTTAGTTTCATATTAGTTGAGTATTTAATTTGAGCTGTGTTTCCAGTCTAATATTTCTTATTGATCATAACTGTATTACAAGGAGTATCAAAATTCTCTATATCCATCACTAATAAAATATTTAATATGATAATGGTTTATTTGAAAATTAGATTGCTTATTCTAATTTTAGTGTTTGCAGAATACATTTATTTATGATCAAAAACATTTGTTCTCTTCTTGCACAAATTAAGTATATACTACATACTACATTTCATTTACGTCCAACAAAGAAGTAGCGAGAAATGCATTATATTTCATTTTTGTCTGATTTTAATTGATAGAAGATGGATGATCCTTGTAAAATCTAGGTTTTGTTTTAAAGGATATCTAGTTTTGTGTTTAGTTTAGACATTTGTAATTCATATTTTTTTAGCTTTGTACTTATGAGTTTTTTTAAAAAATATTTTATTTTTATAATTGGGTGCTATTTAAAACAACCTGATATGAAAACATGCTCTTCTAAATTTGAAACAGACATATCTATAAAAATTATGGTTGTGTGCTTTTTCCCATGTCTATTCATCTTCTGTAATATCTTTCTGGACATTACTGCTTTCAGCAAGCCAATAGTTTATCTGACAGATTTTCCAAATTTGATTGCCTACTGTGACATTTCTTTACCAAGACATTTTTATTAACAATATTTTGAAAATTATACTTAATTGCAAATTTTGTTGCACTTTTATAAATCAAAAATTGAATTGAATAAATATATTTGTCCGTTGTGTGTATGATGTATGTACACACACATACTCACATACAAATAGACATTTTTCACTCAAGTAGAATAAAACATAATAATAAAATTGTACAACAGTAAAAGGAGACAATCTTGAAATTAAAATTGGCACAAACATGACAAGGAAGCACATAAATCTTTAATTATTGGTGGAATTCAATCTAATATTATTGGAGACATGCTTACACCTGCTGGATTTCAGTAGGGAATGCTGTCTTTTGCATTACTGCTAACTGAACAGGGTAAATAATGATGTTTTTTTTTAAAGAACCTATAGTGTGAGCAGACTTACGTCAAAGATAGCAATTTCTCAGATAATTTGTTCCCCAGCTAGTATGGATTTATGTGGATGACCAGATGTTAAAAATCACTTCAAATGGATGGCCTATCTTGACTTTTACTATATTGCTATTACATTTTTAGAACTAAAAAAAAAAACCCCAACCTTTTTCAGATAGAGAAATGTCAAGCATTGTTTCTTTTTGGTAACAAGTTTGCTAGCTTTTGCCCCAGACTGTGAGCTTTTCGTCCTTCTTTACTTATGGCAATATAAATTCTATTGAGTTTTTATCTTGACTTGTCACATTCCTACAATACTGTTCTTTTGTCACCAAGCTATAATCTTTGTTAAATCTGGGTGTACCCTCTCCAGTGAGGGGATTATTTTTCATCAAATGCATTAATATGCTTTAAAAAGATTTATAAAATTGCAAACAGGTTCTGTAAGAGAAGGATGCATGTATGGATATATAGAATAAGAGCAAGAACAGAACAAATCAGAACATAATATATAAATGGACAGACAATTACTTTCAGAGACCATTCCTGTAATCACTTGTAAAACATTTTTTATGATAAGAAAATCTGATGACAGAACATGAAGAAAACAAGTCCAATGCATTTTTTGACAGTCCATTGCCTAGCCCTTTCAGATGACACATTTTAATGATTTCCACAGAAATCAATACATCATTGGGACCTGAAGTGTTAGATGCATCAAATTCTATTGCTTGTAGGTTGTAAGAACTTGTCACATTAGAAAGCGTTATAAAGAAATGAGAAGAGAAAATGAGATGTTTGCTTCCTTTGTGGTAGCCATCTCCTTTGTGGTGGAATCTGGTTAGAATGGTGCTGTGGGAGAATTTAATATTTATAGCTGAATAAAACTTGGGTAAAAATTGAGGAAAAGTTACAATATTATTGCCATGCCAAATTACAGCATAGAACAGAGAAATAAAGATACAATATTGAATAAAGCCATATGGAAATGACCTAAACCTAAATTGACAAATTGGGCAATCATTAATGTAAATAGGAGCTTTATAGAAACTTCTTTTGGCATTTTAAATCACTTAAAAATGTCAGCTCTAATATGCATATGAATGGATATGTATGTGTGTAGTATTTGTTTGGGTGGGTGGGTGGGTGGATTTGAAAGGCAGAAACCGTATTTTCAAAGCAATTCAGTTCCAGGCATGGGGTCCTATCTTTTAATGTGTTCTTTTTGTACGGCCTCAGCTTGAAGAGGGGAAGACTGCTGTTTCCTTTTATCTCCTTTTAACTGCCACTGCAGTGGCGGGAGCCAGCAGCCTTTGGAGCAATAGCATTTTATCGCTATCGACATGATGCAATTTGGGATGGAATATGAGGCATTTCTTAGGATCAATAAACCAGGTTCTAATCTTCAGATTACAGCTCAGCTCCAGCCAGGCCTATTTACAGAAATGATTCAGCTGCAATCTTGAAGCTACCTCAATCACAATCTCATTCAGGTCTTTAGACAGGTAAAAAATACACAGATTCCAAAGAAAAAGCAAACAGTTCTTGGGACCTACAATATTTAAAGAGAAGTTGGCTAATGTTTGCTTAGCAAAGATATATCCCCTAATAAATAGGTAAATTTTCTATGTTGTGACACCACTACTTCTAGTCATTGTTTTCATTCTGATGCTTTGAGGATTATCTTCCACATAGATCATATTTTGTGGCTGCCCTTGAAGACCACTCGGAGGCTTCAGCTGGTACAGAATGCAGCCGTACGGGTTGTGATGGGAGGGTCCCGATACTCCCTGTTACACCTCTCCTGCACAACTTGCATTGGTTGCCGGTTGCTCTCCGGGTGAGATTCAAGATGCTGGTGATGACCTATAAAGCCCTACATGGCTTAGGCCCAGGATATTTGTCGGACCATCTGCAACCAGCAACAGTTTCCCATCGCCTGGTGCGTTCTCACAGGGAGGGCCTATTCAGGATGCCGTCGACTAGACAATGTAAGCTGGCAGCCCCCAGAGGTAGAACTTTCTCTGTGGGCATGCCCACCCTTTGGAATCAACTCCCCCTGGGACTCTGGTTGGCCCCTGACCTTCGCACTTTCCGCCGCGAACTAAAGACATGTCTGTTTAAATCAGCCAGCCCGGACTGGTGGGGTTTGATTATTTTAATGAGTTTTAACATACATTATTATTGTATTTTAATATGTTTTATCTGGTTTGATTTTAATTGTTGTGAGCAACCCTGAGTCCTATGGAGATAGGGTTGCATACAAATCAAATTAAATAAATAAAATAAATAAATATTTTACTCCCTTTCATTGGGGCAGCAGAGGATATTGTTGTTGTTGTTATCAACTTAATGTTATTAGTATGATAATGAAGAGTTTGAAAATGATCTAAAAAATGCTACAGGTTTTGTTTGACCACAACATCTGTTATTTATTAAAAGAAAGAAACGTGGTAAAAGCCAGCCAGCCTGACACTGGGCAATTAACTTTTCTTGTCAGAAGCCAGCTGGGAAGGTCACAAATCATGACATCTAATCATAAGTTGCTGTTACTATCATCGATGAGAGCTGGTTGCCAAGCATCTAAATTGTATTCATGTGATTGCGAAGGTGGTGCAACTTAAAGGGTGCATCATAAGTCACTTTTTCCCAGACTATTGTAACATCAAATCATATTTAATTTTTTTTAAGCTGGTTGTAGGTCAAGAGCTTTCTGGGTGTCTGTTTCTCTCTCTCTCTTCAGGATGCTGCAATGATCTGAAAAAGTCAGGCCATTGTTAAAAAATAACAGGGAATGCTGTATTATGGCTATTTGCCTGTCACATTTCTCTCCAGATTTATTTTGATAATGTGCAGAAGTCACTGAAGAACAAACTGCTTAAAGCCTGGGTTACTTCCACACAGATTTGACAAAAATATTCTACAGAAAGTATGTATAAAAATAAGCTGGTAAATAGTAGAACAAGCTGCACTCTTATTTGCTTTGATTTTCAAAGCAGCCATCAATTCCTCATTTTGGCTTCAGGAAACATTCTTGATTCTTCTTGCATCAAGTCAAAGCAGCCACATGTGAGTGTAAATGCTGCTGTTATAGCTTCTTAAGACAAGAAAGAGGAAAGTAAAACACTGCTTCTGCCTCTTAATTTAAATGTGCCAGATTGTCTTTAAGCAAACACTTCAGTCAGAAAAATGCTATGGAGTAACAATTATTCCTTTGCTTCTATTGACCTGCTGGTTAAATAAGACTCTTTTCTTTTACTTGATTAAGGGAATAGCCTACACTGATTTAAATACGAAGACCTTCTCTATATCAGTAGCCAAAAAGCTGAATTTTTTCCCCTTCCCTCCCAAATCCTGAAAATTACCCTGTTGCATTTTATAGCATGTTTGGCTTGTGGCTAAGGACTAAATGCAGCATAAAGTTTAAAGCAACTCAAACGTACACAAATGCCCTTTCAGAAATCATATTTTAAACTTCATTTTATTTTGATTACTTGATGCTTGCAATGTGCTTTATCAGCCTGCTTAAGCTTGGGTCTTTACTTTTCTCATCTATAAAAAAATTGGTTATTATATTATGTTAATTAATACAGAAGGTGAGTTTTCTTTATATTACATTTGCAAAAATAAAATCCAAAATATATGCCTCTCTAACATTTATATCTATATAAATTATCTGATAGAAATTAATATTAGAATTCCTCTTAAGAGTAACATAAAGATGGGCAGCTATATAAATTTCATAAATGAATAAAATAAATATTAAAATATGATGTAATGGCCAATTTAAATTACATTAGTTTTTCAACAAAAACTTATTTTAACGATCAAATTATACCTAATTAAAATTCTTCTATATAGTTGGACATATTTAATTCAATATATTATAATAGAGTTCAAGAAAGGTATAAAATGAAACTGCTGGTCCAGATCTTGAAGCTGAGGCAGTTTGGTACACGAGGAACTGGGATAGTACTGAGTTTTGTGTGTTATTTTGAGAGATTTTATTTTATTTTTTTTATTTGTATGCAAGCTAAGTTGACTATCTCCCGAAAGAAAATACTTATTTATCAGATTTATATTCTGGCTTCTCTCCAAAATTGTGCTCAACAAAACCAAAAATAATAAAAATAAAAATAACACAAAATTGTAATTAATATAGATAAATCAGTTAAAATAATTGGTATAGTGGGTGGGTGCTGCTCAAAGGTTGGGTCAATCATTTTATTTCAGCCTTAGACCAGTACAAGAAGTATGTCCTTCCTTCCTTCCTTCCTTCCTTCCTTCCTTCCTTCCTTCCTTCCTTCCTTCCTTCCTCTTTCTCTCTCTCTTTCTGTATTTATTTATTTGTTTATTTATTTATTTTGCATGGCATAACAGAATATAGCATCAATCATTCCTTTTATTTTCAATACTCTCATGCTGCTGCTTCTTGCTGGGCAATCCTTGTAAGGTCCAGCAGCCAGAATATGTAGACTATTTAGCCATGACAACCTCACATTGTCTGGCGTGCTCCATGGGGAGGCTAAAATGTAGACACATTGCACCTCTCTATACATAATCTGTGAATACTTATAAATCTAAAGAAATCAGTAAATAAAATTTGAGAAAAATTTAAAATGCATCTACAAAACAGCCTGACTATAATGCATGTGTAAAGTCCAAAAGGAATTAATCAATTTGCAAACTATAAATGAAATAGCATTTAAAATTATATAAAATGTGATAATATTTAAAATTAACAATTTATAAAATTACATAAAATTTGATCATGTATAAATGGATAGGTTTTAATTCTTCTGGTCAGCCAAGGTCCTTTTTATGTTATTTTTTTTTAAATTGTACCCTGCTCAGAGTCACTAAAAAGTTGAATGGCCTCTAAATGTAAACCAACTGAAGCCCATTTCAGATAAGTGCTATATATCTGACTCAATAAGATCTCAACTTGCTTGTAGAATGCAGTAGAGAAGCAGTTAGTCTGACTTTCTTTGGTAGAGCTGCAAATTTTGGGAACGATACTCAGAAGGTTCTTTTTCATGACTCCAACAGATACGATTCTGACAATGGCAAGATTGAGAACAGCTCATTCCCTGAAGATCTTTGAGTCATTTCCTAGATTGTAATGTTTCAAATATTCTAATACTAAGTTTTAAAATGCTTTATGAATCATGACAAACATTTGGAATTTTTTTTCTATAAGTTGATAACTAGATAAATTGTTTGAATGAATGGATTGCATGTTCCATATGGCAAATCCATATAATAATGTAGAATATAGTGGACTTTTCCAACTTTACAAATATTTTGATACATATCATCCCATTTGGTATATTGTTACTTGAGAAAGAGGCTTAACCCTCTCTGCACTATCCAGAATCACTGCTGTAAAATGGGTAGTTGTATGTATGTACGTAGTGTATGTATGTATGAATCAGTAGTGGGTTTCAATTTCAGCTGCTACTTGTTCACTCGTGGGCGCTCGTGCACGCGTGCACACATGCAACACTTCTGCACATGTGCAGAGACGGCTGGGAGGCTGGGCGGAGCCTCACGCCACCACCCCTACCAGTTCGCCCAGTCCAGGGCGAACCGGTAGCAACTCACCACTGGTCTGTCTGTCTGTCTGTCTGTCTGTCTGTCTGTATGTATGTATGTATGTATGTATGTATGTATGTATGTGTGTGATGCAATGGGAAAACTGCAGCAAAGAAAGTCACAGTGACCCAAGTTTTCCCTTAATAGGATCAGAAGCTTTTTTTGCATGAGATGAAATATAATGTATATTTGTACTGCCTCAGTTCCTAATTCTTTAACATAGTTAAAGAAGTTAAAAGATATTTAAGGCTTGATAGATGCCATTTCATTATCAGTGATATAGATTGTTTTTTGGTATCATGTAGGAAATATAAAGTCTGCCTTCTTTAGTGATGTACCAACCGTATGCTAACTGGTTGTTGCTGATGTTTAGTTCAGTGATGTTGCTGGACATCACTGAAAAATAACATAGAGAATACCACAAAGATAATAGAAAAATTATAGAAAGACTATATTTATTGGAAAAGTTTAATAAAAATAACATGAATTAAAAAGGCATATTATAGAAGATGAATTCAACTATTGGTTTTCTCTCTCTCATCCTAAACAGAGGATGTAGATATTTGCTTGTTTGCTTATTTGCTTAATGACAATGGTTTTGCTAGACATACCTCCGAGAATATATTTTTCCTACATTTCCCATTATCTTGCTAAGATCTTTTAATCAACTATGTAAAATGGAGAGGGAAAAGGGATTTGAGCAATGTTAGATCATCTTTCTCTCTGGCAAGTAGCCCAGAAAAGGTCTCTAGGCTGAATTCCTGGGGAGTTGCTGCTGGTGAGTATACAATTAGATGGAGCAAGTCCCTGAATTGGTATCAAATGCCATGTGAAGAGTAAATAGACCACATGTTTTTTAAAGCATGCTAAGTACAAGTGTTAAAGACAGATTGGTTTCTAACTATATATATTGTTAGATAGGGCAATAGAAGAGGCAGGATGCTGATTCTCCAACAAACATAGTTCTTTATTCAGTAGAACGGTACAACCCAGCAACTTGCCTGTCTAACAATTTGCCCTTTTATAGGGAGCTGTCAGACGGCTCAACCAATGAGATTTAACTATTTTCCCACCGTAATGGAGGACTTAAGTGAAGCCTTCGTACTTCGGCTTCACTCCCTTATTAATATTCAACACATATGGTCAGAGTTGCTATGCAAAATGCCTGACCTGAGCAAAACATTTCTGCATCCTCTGGAAATTTCAGCATGGCTGCTTTGAAAGCTTTTCAAGGTTATTTGCATGTCCATGTACATCCCAAACAAATCTTGCATCAGAACTGCCATAAAAAAAGCAGTTGTGAATCCACACCTCCAGAGATGATTCTGTGTAGCTTTTAAAGTAGTGGTGGGATTCAGCCAGTTCTGAGCAGTTCGGGAAAACCGGTAGTAAAAAGTGTATTTTCTGTGCAGTTCACACCCCTTGCTTACTGAGTATGGATGTCACAAAGCAAAGCCCACATTTTGTAATTAACCTCCATGCTCTGTTTTGACTGGCAGAGGGCTGAAGGAGGCTGAGTGCTGATATGCCCCCTGCCCACACCCACCCAGCCAGTCATTAGGGCACAGAACTGGTTGTTAAAAAAATTGAAGCCCACCACTGCTCCAAGGTACCTCCTGATTCTAAAGTCTCCAAAACAAGGGAATTCGCTTAAACTGAGTGTGTGTGTGTGTGTGTTTCTCTCAGGAATAACGGAATAACAGAGTTGAAAGGGACTTTGGAGGTCTTCTAGTCCAACCCCCTGCTCAGGCAGGAAAACTGAGGATGCCAAAATCTGAGTGGAGGGCCTGGGAAAGGTGTCAGAATAACAGAATAACACTTAGAAAGGACTTTGCGACGGATCCTATACCATTTCAGAGAAATGGCTGTCCAGTCTTTTCTTAAAAGCTTCCAGTGATCAAGTACCCAGAACATCTGGAGACAAGTAGTTCCACTGGTTAATTATTCTTACTCAGTAAATTTCTCCTTAGTTTTAAGTTGCTTCTTTCTTTGTTCAGTTTCCATCTATTACTTCTTGTTTTGCCATCTGCTCCTTTGAAAAATATAGTCCCCCTCCTTCTTTATGGCAGCCCCTCAAAAGCCTGTTTTGTGACCTGCCTATCATAAGGTGACCAGATTTTAACATTGGTAAAGAGGGACATTGTGGGCGTGGCTTATTTTGTGGGCGTGGCTAGCTGGTCACGTGACTGGGTGGGCGTGGCTAGCTGGTCACGTGACTGGGTGGGCATGGCTAGCTGGTCATGTGACCGGGTGGCCATGGCTATGTGTATAGGGTAAGGTGAACAGATTTTAACATTGGTAAGAAGGACACCATTGTGGGCGTGACTTATTGTGCGGGCGTGGCTTGGAGGCCATGTGACTGGGTGGGCGTGGCTAGCTGGTCATGTGACCGGGTGGCCATGGCTATGTGTATAGGGACTACTCAGAGGGCTGAAAAGTCATTTCTGACAGGTCCTCACACTTTTGACTGGTCCTCACACTTATGACCATCCTCACATTTATGCCCGTGCAGTATTCTTAACAACCATGTCACTCATTTCACAACTGCTTCTCTTCACCATGATGACAAGATAGGGCAAAAATGTAAAATGTGAGGACAGTCGTAAGTTCGAGGACTGGTCAAAAGTGTGAGGACCAGTCAAAAATAACTTTTTCAGCCCTCTGAGTAGTCCATATGCACAAAAGGACTAACCAGAGGGCTGAAAAAATCATTTCTGACAGGTCCTCGCACTTTTGACTGGTCCTCACACTTATGACCATCCTCACATTTATGCCCATGCAGCATTCTTAACAACCATGTCTATTTATTCATATTTGTTCTCTTTTATTCTTTAAAGTTTAACCATTCATTCTTTATCTTAATATCTTTATATTTGTTTGGGATTGGCTTTCTTCCGTTTCATCTTTTTTATTGTACAGCAATCTTTCTCCTCAAACCTACCACCTCTCTCTTTTCTTTCCTTCTTACTTTCTCTTCCCCCCCTCTTCTTCTCCTCCCTACTTCCTCTTCCTTTCTCCTTCTCCTCCTCTCTTCCTCCCCCTCTTACCTTCACTCCTACTCTAATTTCCCTTCCCTTCCTTCATCCCTCTCTATTGCTGTATCCTTTTATGCATATGGACTACTCAGAGGGCTGAAAAAGTTATTTTTGACTGGTCCTCGCACTTTTGACCAGTCCTCGAACTTACGACTGTCTTCACATTTTACGTTTTTTGCTCTATCTTATCACCATGGTGAAGAGAAGCAGTTGTGAAATGAGTGACATGGTTGTTAAGGATGCTGCATGGGCATAAATGTGAGGATGGTCATAAGTGTGAGGACCAGTCAAAAGTGCGAGGACCTGTCAGAAATGACTTTTTTCAGCCCTCTGGTTAGTCCTTTTGTGCAGATGGACTACTCAGAGGGCTGAAAAAGTTATTTTTGATTGGTCCTCGCACTTTTGACCAGTCCTCGAACTTACGACTGTCCTCACATTTTACATTTTTGCCCTATCTTGTCATCATGGTGAAGAGAAGCAGTTGTGAAATGAGTGACATGGTTGTTAAGAATGCTGCATGGGCATAAATGTGAGGATGGTCATAAGTGTGAGAACCAGTCAAAAGTGTGAGGACCAGTCAAAAATAACTTTTTCAGCCCTCTGAGTAGTCCATATGCACAAAAGGACTAACCAGAGGGCTGAAAAAATCATTTCTGACAGGTCCTCGCACTTTTGACTGGTCCTCACACTTATGACCATCCTCACATTTATGCCCATACAGCATCCTTAACAACCATGTCACTCATTTCACAACTGCTTCTCTTCACCATGGTGATAAGATAGAGCAAAAAACGTAAAATGTGAAGACAGTCGTAAGTTCGAGGACTGGTCAAAAGTGCGAGGACCAGTCAAAAATAACTTTTTCAGCCCTCTGAGTAGTCCATATGCATAAAAGGATACAGCAATAGAGAGGGATGAAGGAAGGGAAGGGAAATTAGAGTAGGAGTGAAGGTAAGAGGGGGAGGAAGAGAGGAGGAGAAGGAGAAAGGAAGAGGAAGTAGGGAGGAGAAGAAGAGGGGGGGAAGAGAAAGTAAGAAGGAAAGAAAAGAGAGAGGTAGTAGGTTTGAGGAGAAAGATTGCTGTACAATAAAAAAGATGAAAGGGAAGAAAGCCAATCCCAAACAAATATAAAGATATTAAGATAAAGAATGAATGGTTAAACTTTAAAGAATAAAAGAGAACAAATATGAATAAATAGCAGTAATTAGAAACACACATACAAACATACAATTTATTTTCTTTGAACAGAGTATTTGGCCGGTTCACAAATTTAAACAGTGTTTAGTCACTTCAATTAAATTTACAATTTCTATATTTCCTTTTTGCCATATTTATTCCTCATCTATTTTTTTAAAAAAACCAATATTACCCTTCATCCTCCTCTCTAATCTTAATCAAATTCAATTTTTCCCTTCTATTCTATATTATACCCCTTCCCATTGTCATCTATTTTTATATCCATCCTCACATTGTTTAATTATGTAATTATGTAATACAGTTGTTTAATACAAATTCAACATTTTAATATAAATCAATTAGTTATAAAACTATCTTTTTTGTATATTAATCAATATGAACATGAATATTCCTATTATTTCCATGCAATCCAATTTCTTACAAATCAATTAATTATATTTACCAATAATAATAAACCAAATAATTTCCCCCATATATTCCTCTGAACCACAACTTAACCATTTCTGCTTTCAACACAATATACAATTAATAGTATCTCAATTATTACAATTCCCTAGTTATTTCTTTTGTGTTTTAAAATCTTGAACTCTCCTCCTAAATTTCCCATTGTTTGCAGTTTTTCACCTACCTTTTTGGGGAGGAAAAATAAAAATAAAAATAAATCTCTCTCTGCCTCATTTTGTCACGTTGCACCAAAGATCCTGGTTTCGGTTTCCTTTCTGCAGCTTAGCTAGGGGAAAAAAAAACTCTTTACACTGATTGCCTGTAGGGCGGCCCTTTGAAGCCCCGGGCAAGAGTTTAAACAGTTTTTTTTTCTTCTAGCCATCAGCTGGGGCTCAAGAGGCAGCGGGACTGAGGAGGCAGAATGAAAAATCGGGACTTTTTTGAAACGCCGCGGGACACGGGACAAATTGCTAAAAATCGGGACTGTCCCGCCAAAAGCGGGACGTCTGGTCACCTTAGCCTATCACACTCTTGGGCAAAGCATATGAACCATTTCCTCCTTTCAGTGGCCCATGAAAGTACATCTATAGTAAGTAGATGCAGATAATAAAGTCGAAAAAAGGTGAACAACATTTTTACAGAACTATAGATATGTTGAGGCCAGGCATGACATGGAGTAGCTGGGAGGGGAGGGGCTGGGTGAGGCACCCCTTGATATGAGTGATGTTGAGTTGGCCACACCCACCCAGTCACATGATTACCCAGTCACATCCACCCAGTCACATTACCACCTAGCCATGCCCACCTAACCACGCCCATCAAGCTACGTCCACCAAGCCATGCCCACAGAACTGGTAGTAAAAAAATTGAATCCCACCACTGTTTTAAAGTATCTATATTTTGCTTCTGTACTATCAGCACTGATGTTTAAAAAATGACAATGGACAGTCTTGACGGAAAAAGAACAGAGTTGTGCTATTAGGGAGATAGCAGATAAGTTTAATAAATAAATAGTCACATAAAATTTGAGTCTGGGACAGAATTGAGACAAGAGAACATTTTTCAATCAAGACCTTTGTTAGGCCTTAAGAAGATATGGGGCAGGGGGAGTGAATTCAGACATGCAATATTTTTGCTATTTTTATTTTTATAAAGATAGGCATGCAATATTTTTATTATCTTTGTGATAAAAGTAATATTCACTTCCATGACTTTGGTTTGCAGATCTGGTTTATTTTGAGAGGCTGATAATTTCAATTCCAGTATCCTTCTGCATATGTCCTGAGAATTCTGTTCTAATGCCCTACAGAACAATTGGCTCGATGGATCTTATTCTTTGATATATTAATAGATAATCCAATTAACACTTTTTAAAAGGCTTTTCTATCTTAGATTTCTCCTATCAGATTACTTACAGGTATTCATAGATAAGGAAAGAAAACAATTCACATTTATGACTATCAGAAAACAGAAAGAAGAAATAATCAGTAGAAATCCTTTCTATCATATGTATGTATATGTGGTAAAGAAGAAGATATCACACACACACTGTGAGTTACACAGTGCTTTTAAGGCAATGCATATTCTCCCCTTACTAGAGAGATTACCAGGGAGGGCAGACTATTTTTATGTAGACTATCTCCTCCGGGACACAAAAACAGCTACTATGCTTGCAATAGGAAAATTGTGTGCTGCTGCAATGACCACAAGGAAAAAAATTGGTTACAAGACTAAAGATGTTTTCTTGTACCAATTTTTCGTAGATATGTCGAACAATTTTTAGAGAATCTATATTTATACTCTAGAATCTATATTTATACTTATCTATATTTATAGAATCTATATTTATATGGAATCTATATATAAAACAGAAAGTATATATTTATACTTATCAACTTATCCATACTTATCCACTTATCCACACATGGGCACAATACAAACTGTATGATACAATGTATGTTATTGTTATCGATATTATTATTTACTATTGTTACTGGTATTCTCTTTTAATATTATTGTAAATAGATTATTGTTTTTTGCTGGTCTATGACCATAATGGCAATAGTACTTAGACTTATATACCGCTTTACAGTACTTTTACAGCCCTCTCTAAGCAGTATACAGAGTCAGCATATTGCCTCCAACAATCTGGGTCCTCATTTTACCAACCTCAGAAGAATGGAAGGCTGAGTCAACCTTCAGCTGGTGGGACTTGAACTGCTGAACTGCTGGCAATCAGCAGTCAGCAGAAGTAACCTGCAGTACTTCACTCTAACCACTGTGCCACAACAGCTCTTAAGGAACTTTATTTCTTGAAATATATCCATATAAATCTTATATTCTAAATATTTTTAATTTGAATATTGTTTGAGCAAACAATAAATCAACTACCACTGATAATTCTATAACCAAATAATATGGAAATGGAGAAAATGTCCATAAAAATAGACTGTTAAAGCTTCCTTTACAAGAAAAGTTATATTGAGACTGTTCAGTATAATTGTCCAGTTTTTCTGAACTATTTTTATGACAAGGAGAGGAACAAATATCCTCCAGAACATTTTGTAAATGAAACTTGTGTAATGTCTTTTGACTCATTATTCCTTTTGTTCTTGTTGGCAAAATTGCTTTTCCAGTTTTCCAGTTTTGTTCTCAATAGCTAAAACATAAATCAAAATCAACAAGGTTCCTTTTAAAATAAAGTCTCAGTGTTATTTATAAAAGCTAAAATGTGGTGAATCATAACTGCAATTTTATTTAATATTTGTAAAATTTATTTAATATTTATTTCAATTTCACTTAATTTATGAGATGGTTAGGACTGACAATTATATGAGAATTAGAAATACTAGGAAATGAGATTAACAGTTAAGAGGAAAGCTCACAGAAATGAATTATGTGTTAGTATCAAGGAAAAAAAATTGTTTGTCAAATTTAATTGAAGAAAATCCAAATAATATCCATTCTTGGAATAGATCTATTCTTTCAGAAAAATAAGTACATTCTTTTGCATTGCTATTTTTATGCATCAACAAGCTCTACATTTTCAACTTAATAATTATTTTTTTTGTTTATCTTGTATAATTTTAATATTTTTCTTAAAAGTTCTGTCTACTTGTGGAAGAATTATTCCAATCTCTCATGCAACACTAATTTTCATGAGAAAAGCCCATTAGGCTTTCTATAAGTCCTTTATAGAACATTTCTTTATCCTTATTTAAGGCATACAATCCAAATATCAGATTTTTAACCCCATGGAAATTAATTTCCATCTCAACATATCTACCATTTCATCAGTCAATTGAAATTGGGTGTTTATATGCAAAACAGTTCCATTCTTGTCAAATATTTATATCTTTTTTTTTATAGGTGTTTCTTGAAAGCAAATTTATTTTTTCAAATAATGATTTTTTGTTAATTTTTGAAGAGCATTAGGTCCATTTAAATTCCATGTTAAGCATTTGTAATCCATAATAAATGGATTGAATTATATACTAATTGTAAGCAGCTAAGAAGTAGAAGTAAAACAATGATGTTGATTTTCCTTAAAGTTTTACCTAACATAAACTACATTTTATTGTACATAGTCTCTTCAACAAAAAATGGATTTTTAAACTTTTCCCTCTAACTTTTTAGACAGGAACGAATGAGCCAATATTTTCTGTACTAAATCCAATAGAAGCAAAGTACTTAAAAGGATTATACAGATTATTGCAAAAGCAGATTAGGCTCTGCAAAGTCATTTCTTGCTGCATCTGCAGTGATTAATAGGGTGTAAATTGGTTATTTCCCTAAACCTTGGATCAAGCAAGGTAGACATGATACTGCCATTCTGATTCACAGGAC
This sequence comes from Pantherophis guttatus, assembly GCF_059756535.1. Classification (NCBI taxonomy): domain Eukaryota; kingdom Metazoa; phylum Chordata; class Lepidosauria; order Squamata; family Colubridae; genus Pantherophis; species Pantherophis guttatus. The sequence continues at coordinate 70,795,829 of NC_142066.1, read as the reverse complement.
ACCAAAGAACTGCTGAAGTGTGTAAAGGAAGTATGGAAATAATATAAATAGTTGCTTTTTGAATGCAACAAAAGTAAGAGCATGTGTCTTTTTTAATAACAGTTTATCTCTTTAATCAGTGACATTATCAATTTTCATTGTAAATAATATCATCAGGCTGTGCTGGATGACATGAATAACCCCTTCCTCTGTGCTATAATGTACATAACCTTCCTTTCGAGTTATGTCCTACATTCACAGCATTCACAAAAATAAAAATCATTAGGCTATGATTTTCACAATGCACAATGCATTTTCTTGATGGGGTTAAGATCACATACCATATCCGTTTAGAGTTATGATTTTGCGAATCCTGATCAAACCTTTCTTGATAGGGTTAGATTCAATATGTCATGTGAGCTTAGTATTATGACCTTGTTAGTGCTGCACCACTTTAGATGCAGGTCACATCTGAGGAGGAGATCATACCTGGGAAGGTAACTTGTGCATGTCATATCTGTGGTAGAAGAGTATCATGTCATATCTAAAGGAAGGACTTCTGATGTGATCTAATGATATTACTGATTAATAAAACAGATAAACCATCATTCAGAAAAGCATACACTTACGTCTATAGCAAATGGCCTGTAAAAATAATACTATATACAAATATATGCATAAATATATGTATGTGTTTGTGTATCTATTTGTGCAAGCTAAAGCAAAACACATATGTCAGTATCATTCTTAGATATGTTAAGCATTACTATTTGGTGGGGTGTTATGTTTGTGGATCAATGCAAATCGATGGGAGATGTGGATGTAAACTGAAGTGATAACTATTGAAATCTGAAGGAAATATCTTATATATTTCCTAAGGAAAAGAATATTTGGAGAGTATTATTATTATTATTATTATTTATTAGATTTCTATACCGCCCTACTCCCGAAGGACTCAGGGCGGTGCACAGCCAAACAATAAAAACACATACAATACAAAATTTAAAAAATAGAATAAAATCAAATTAAATAATTTTGGCCCCGACAGATTTAAAACCCCAAACTTTTAAAACCAATTTAAAATTGAATATATAAATACTAAAAAATATTTAAAATTTTAAAAATCTTTTATAAAAGAGGGGGAAAATTAGGCCAGGCCGGCCTGGTGAAATAGTAAGGTCTTTAAGGCGCGGCGGAAGGTGCGCAGATCCGGGATCCTCCGTATCTCTGGGGGGAGCTCGTTCCAGATAGTAGGTGCCCCCACAGAGAAGGCTCTCCCCCTGGGGGCCGCCAGTCGGCATTGTTTGGCTGACGGCACCCGGAGGAGCCCCTCTCTATGGGAGCGTACCGGCCGGTGGGAGGCTATTGGTGGTAGTAGGCGGTCCCGCAAGTACCCGGGTCCTAAGCCATGGAGCGCTTTAAAGGTGGTAACCAAAACCTTGAAGCGCACCCGGAAGACCACCGGGAGCCAGTGCAGCTCGCGCAGGAGAGGTGTTACATGGGAACGCCATGTCGCTCCCATTACCACCCGCGCGGCCGCACTCTGCGCCAGTTGGAGCCTCCGGGTGCTCCTCAAGGGGAGCCCCATGTAGAGAGCGTTGCAATAGTCCAGGCGGGAGGTGACAAGGGCATGAGTGACCGTGCGTAAAGAGTCCCGATCCAGAAAGGGACGCAACTGGCGAATCAGGCGAACCTGATGAAAAATCCTCCCGGTCACGGCCGTCAAGTGCTCTTCTAAAGACAGCCGTGAGTCCAGGAGGACGCCCAAGTTGCGAGCCCTCTCCGTGGGGGCCAATGATTCGCCCCCAATAGTCAGTGATGGCGTCAACTGACTATATCGGGACGTCGGAAACCACAGCCACTCAGTCTTGGATGGGTTGAGCCTGAGCCTGTTCCTCCCCATCCAGATCCGTACGGCCTCCAGGCACCGGGACATCACTTCAAGGGCATCGTTGGGGTGATCCGGGGTGGAGATGTACAGCTGGGTGTCGTCAGCGTACTGATGGTACTCCACCCCGAAACCACGGATGATCTCGCCCAGCGGCTTCACATAAATGTTGAACAGGAGAGGCGAGAGGACCGACCCTTGCGGCACCCCACATATGAGGGGCCTCGGGGTCGACCTCTGTCCCCCTGTCAACACAGACTGCGACCGGTCAGAGAGAAAGGAGGAGAACCACCGCAACACAGTGCCTCCCACCCCCAACTCTTCCAACCGGTGCAGCATGATACCATGGTCGATGGTATCAAAAGCCGCTGAGAGATCTAACAGGACCAGGACAGAGGAGCACCCCCTGTCCCGAGCCCTCCAGAGATCATCAACCAACGCGACCAATGCCGTTTCCGTGCTGTACCCGGGCCTGAGTACATCTCTCAAGTGAAAAATTGCAAGTTCCCCTTTGCTGATCCTTTGACTGTATCCTTACAACTATGCCAGAAAATTGATGAGAGGTATGAGAAAACATTAATGTGAAGACAAGCTTGTGGAACAATCATTTCTGAATTTTATTCAGGGCACACTTTTTAGGGCAAAAAAAGTTGAAAATGAGAAAAGCAAGGATGGTAGCTGCCAGAGCTGATCTTGATCTGTTGCAAAAGAGAACTGAAGGATAGTGCTGTAAGATTTTTTTGATGAGTCACAGTCTTAATTACAAGAGGGATTACTGACCTGGCTAATGTTGAGCATACTTTAAGACTTCACCCTCAAATAGCCCACAAATGTAGACTGAACAGTTTTTAATTAATTAATTTTTATTGGAGCCATACCACTTTTGGAATGAAATCCAATTTTACTGCCATCAGCAGATATTTCATTATTACTGAGACAATGTGAAATATATTCATTATGTGGATTTTATTTATTTATTTATTTATTTTGCTTTTGTTATTTGAGATGTTGCAGGAACTTGGATATTTAAGTATCATGTTTTCAATATACCACTTTGTTTTCAAAAGTGATAGGGCAATAAACCCATGTAGAAATCTATAAAATGTCATGCTTTTTTGTTTTTCAGAAAAATGTGAAGAACCTCTGGTCTCCAGCTTAGCACCCTCCTTCTTCAGCAGTTCATCATCTCTGTCATCTACATCAAATAGCTATTCGCCAGGGTTTGCCAAACTAAACAAAAGAGGAGGTAGGACTTTTGTTTTTAAAACTTTGAATTATTGTATATTATATTATTATATAATATTTATTTATTTATTTATTTATTTAGTATATATGGGTGTGTGTGTGTGTGTGTGTATAGTTAATATTTCGGCAGGAAGCACCCATCAACATACATTGGACAGACCAACAGAAGAATGAGTGTGTGCATCGAGGAACACAAAAACTCAATACAAAAGCAAGAACACACATCATCATTAGTTCAACATATAAATACAACAGGACACAACATTAATTTTAATAAAACAAAAACAGTTGCAAAAATAGAACATCTCAATGGCAGGATAAGAAGAGAAGCAATAGAAATAGAAAAAAGACCATATTGCATGAATAAACGGGATGACACTTCACGTCTGCCTACTATTTGGAAACCTGCTCTCATAGATAGACGAATCTTAACACCATATATAAAACATAAACCAAACATTACACAAAAAAATCCCAACCAAATCATATTCAAACCAGCCACAAAGATGAAGCCCTGCCACCTAGTGGAAAAAAACCGACCATACACCCGAAGCCAAGCCAATAAACACATACTGGGACTCCCAACCAATCAGAATGAAAAGGTGGAGCCATCCCAGAATACCAGCACCAGATTTGAAATACCAACGTCAGTTAGTGCAAAATGACTGCTGACATAAGCCTGATGATGGCAGATGGGATTCTGCCGAAACGTCGCTTCTACCCTTTTAGGGATATATCCACAATTACACGGGAAGAAACCTGAAATATTAACTATACACACATACATACCCGTGAAAACTTACATAAACATATACATATATATATGTGTAGGTCTTTGGTTATTCGGGTTTTCTCCCGCGTAAAATTGGAGGTTTCTTGGCAATGTTTCGACAAAGTCTCATTCGTCATCTTCAGGCTGGTGTTCTCGGCTTCATGCTTCTAGGAACAATGTGTATGATCGCAGCTGTTTCTTCCTTTTAACTGCCAGTGGGGGTATGAACTGATTGGGTGGGAGCTTGGCTGTGTTCTGATTGGGCGGAGGTGTGTTCTGATTGGTTGGGGGTTTGGCTGTGCTCTGATTGGATGGGTGTGTGTTCTGTTTAGGTGGGGGCTTGGTTGTGCTCGGGTTAGTCTGAGTAGCAGGGGGATTTGAGCTGGTGAGCTGTGTTGCTGTTGTTTGGCTTCGTGTTCGTGACCGTGCTATCTCTTCATGGTGGGTGTCAGTCTGCTTCATGTATGGATTGGAGGGGTTTAAAGTGGCTAATGATGCAACTGTGGTCTGGCTTCTGGTCCGGGGTCGTGCCTCATCATCAGTGTGGGTTCGAGTCTGCTTTCTGCGTGGATGTGTGGTGGCTACATCCTGTGTGGCTCTCGTGAGTGTGGGTCTGGTGTCATTCTTTGTGTTACGGACTCGTTTGTCAATAAGGGCGGGTTTCCAAATGGCTGGTAGGCGGGAGGTATCATCTCGTTTATTCATGCTGTGTGGATGTTTTTCTATCTTGATGGCTTCTCTGATTATTCTGTTGTTAAAGTGTTCAGTTTTGGCGATAGTTCTGGTCTTTTTAAAGTCAATATTATGTCCTGTGGCTTTGAGGTGTTGGACCAGGGAAGAAGTTGGTTCCTCTTTTCTGACTGAGTTCTTGTGTTCTTCAATGCGTGCACTTATTCTTCTATTGGTTTGTTTCTGGGCTTTTTTTTTTCTGGCAGCCAGCAGACCCTTTGCTGCCTATTGGGAGACTAAGATAGATCTATTTTGGCCTTATAAGGCCTCATCAGTTAGCCACACCCTCATCTGATGTATCCTCCCTGTAAAGGTACAATATTTGTTTTCTTTCTTTTTCGTAGGTTTTATGTGTGTAAAACCTATGAAAAAGAAAGAAACACACAAACACACACACACAAAACACACACAGATATATATATATATATATTTCCTCTAGCCAGGTTTTTCCTACGTAACCCAGGTTTTTCTGCAGCCCTAGCTCAGTAGAATCACATCCACTCAATTCTGGGCTTTTTTCCTTTCTGGCAGCCAGCAAGTTCTTGCTGCTAGGTGAGAGACTAGAGACTAAATACTATTTGGAAACCTGCTATCATAGACAGACGAATCTTAACGCAAAATATAAACCATAGATCAAAGATTCATCACAATGCTTGTGTTGCCACCATTTCCAGCATAACTTATCCATTAACCCACAACCAAGCATCAACGCTTCCACCCAATCAAAATACAGCTACGTCATCAGCCAATCAGAATACAACAACACGGTCGACCAATCAGAATATATCATAGAAAAACGTCAGTTACGATCACACAGTTTGCCCATAAGCACCAAACCGAAAACTTCAGCCAGAAGATGACGAATGTGATTTCGTCGAAACGTCGCTACTACCCTTTTAGGGATATGTTTACAATTACATGGGAAGAAACCCGAAATATTAACTGTACACACATATATACCCGTGAAAACTTACATACATACATACATACATACATACATACATACATACATTCACACATACAAAACATATACAAACACATACTTTTTAAAATAAACTAAAGGAAATTACAACATTTGTACAATTAATGTAATGTCATTCTTCTGGGAAATTAACAAATGAAAACTATAAATGCAAATCCACAAAATCTCATAATTGATAAGCATAGCAGTTTAAAAAAGGAAAACAAAACTGAAAATTAGTATTATAACAAGACCATCCCCAAAAGCATTGATACATATTTGGGAAGTGGGGAATGGTTTAATTTTATTTGCAAAAGAAATAAAACAAATATTAATGGACAGTTTACATAAGTAGTCCATTTCTGTAATAATCTGGATAGATCTTCAATGCAGTACTTCAATACTTCAATAAAACTGACCAACTAGGGATAGTTGAGTGTAAGCAAATTGATTGCCTTGCCTATCATATTGTCCTATTGTAGCTTGAGCCTGGAGATGGTCTCCTACTCAGCACTTCCCAAATTCGCCAACTTGTCTCCCCTGCAACATGTTGCCTAAATTTTGCCCACTAAATATTGAGGAAAGCAAGTGCTCTACTGTTGGAGTGTTTTTCTTGGAAGCCACCAGCCAGTGCTTTGGCAGTAATAAAAACTTATGATGAGACTCCACCTTCTCAATAGTAATGTCTAAATATTTTTTCTAAGCTAGACAGCTTTCACAATGCTGTGGAAACACTTGCAATGGAAACAGATCAAGCTAATCAACCATGACCTGTGCCACAACATTTCAAACCTGCCCTCTTTAAGTTGCTGAAAACATTCAACATCCTGGCTAAGACATGTTGGTGAGTGCACAGGAGAGTACATACACACATTAAACTATTCAGAACCCCCTTAGTGAATACTAATGCTCTTTCAGGCTGGACAGATTCATTATACATATTAGAAAGTTATATGTATATAACTCTGGTTATATGGTTGAAGTTCAACCAGAATCAGAATAATAGAGCTGGAAGGGGCCTTGGAGGTCTTCTAGTCCAACCTCCTGCTCAAGCAGGAGAACCTATACTATTTCAGATAAGTGACTGTCTAGACTCCTCTTAATCATGGGTGATGGAGCACCCATGATTTCTGGAGGCAAGCTGTTCCAATAATTAATTTTCCTCACTGTTAGGAAGTTTATCCTTAATTCCAGGTTGTTTTTCTCTTTGATTTGTTTCCAACCATTGTTTCTTGTCCTCCAATGCAATGATGCATTGGAGAATAATTTAACCCCGTCTTCTATGTGGTAGCCTCTCAAGTACTGGAATACTGCTGTCATGTTACCCCTAACTCTTTTTTTCTTTAGATTAGCCAAACCCAAATCCTGCAGCCGTTGTTCATATGTTATAGTTTCCAGGCCTTTGATCATCTTAGTTGCTCTTTGCACTTTTTCCAAAGTCTCAACACCTTTTTTATAGTATGGTAACCAAAATTGGTTGCAGTATTCCAGGGATGGTCTTATTAGGATTTTATAAAGCAGCACTAATACTTCATGTTACTTTAATTCTATGTCTCTGTTTATACAACCCAGGCTTGTATTAGCTTTTTTGGCAGCAGCTGCACACTACTGGCTTATATTCAAGTGATCATCCACTAAGGATGATCAATCTTCAATTCAAATAATTTATCCTGTTGTTTTTGTGCTGTTCTACCCTGTTTTCCCCAAAATAAGACATCCTCTGATAATAAGCTCAATCGGGCTTTTGAACACATGGCAATAAGGCCAAAGGCTTATTTCAGAGTTCAGAAAAATATAACACAGGGTCTTATTTTTGGGGAAACATAGTAGATGTTCAGTGATTATTTAAATTCTTCTACTTCTACAGTTAGAGGGCTTTATTCTTTCTGAGGCAAAAGAAAGAGTGCCTGATTTTCAAATGAAACAATTGAATAATTATGCTGGCTTCCTCTATATTCAAGTACTCCTGGTTTGCCTCTACATTTTGAGTTACTTCTGGCAAGGGTTTATTTCCTTTGCCCCAACTAGCTGTTTACTATTCTTTCAATTTTTCTTTTGTGAATACTTTCTTTTGTATTTTTGATGTTTACACTAGCCTCTGCTCTGTTATTTCTGGTTCTATATGTAATTCTTTCCAAACTTGGTGCATTCATTTCAAATATTCTCTTCTCGTCGGTCTATTATAACAGGTTATTTGTTTGTTTTCTATCACTGTATCTTAGCAGCAGGCAAACATCTTTTCTTTCATTAATTTTAAGCCAACAATCCTGAAGCCCATTTTTCATCAAATGTTCAGGTTCTCCAACACCTGTCATGATGCTTGTTCAACTGGGCGATGATCGAGCTGGTATGGGTTTCTGTAATTTACATGTCACCATTTTTTTCTTTTTCTTTTGGAAGAGACACTCTGTTTGACTCCTCTGATGAGATCTGTCCAGTAAGGTTGAACCTCTAGCATAGCTGTCATCTTCCTCAAAGCACACAAACCCCACAACTATGTCAGGGTACTGCCTTGCTGGAGGACAGTGTGTTTGGGCAGTTTCCAGTGGTGGGATTCAGCCAGTTCACACCTATTCAGGAGAACGGTTGTTAACTTTCTAAGCAGTTCAGAGAACTGGTTGTTGGAAGAAATTTTATTTTGTTTTTTTCCACTTTACAGGCTAATCCTGTAAGGAAGGCAGGAAGGAAACATTCTGGTATTTTTTTCTAGCCTAATCTTTATTGCCCTGCTTACAGAAACTGCCTCTCTAGTTAACCCGTATTACATTGTAACAGCTAAGTCGAAGCGCCATTGACATGAGTGACGTTGAGTAGGCCACACCTACATGGTCACATGACCACCGAGCCTTGCCTACCCAACTGGTCATTAAGGCAGAGAACTGGTTGTTAAATTATTTGAATCCCACCACTGGCAGGTTCCTTTCTGTTCAGATGGAAACAGATTTTTTCAACTAGTTGTTATTGGACTAAATTAGCTATTACACTAGTTATCAATTTCAAAGTTGTTGGTAAGTATGTATTTGTCTGGTAGTTCTATTCCCCTTTGCTTGGATCTTCTATTATCAGGTAGATTTTGCTAGATGTTATTATTTTTATTATTATTCATAATGTTATTAGTTAAAACAGTATGTATTAGCATTAGTTAAAACAACAAATGCTGGCAATCACCAGTTGGCAGAATTTTCGTCCAATACTGAGTTCTAATCATTGCACCACCATGACAGTCAATGAGCTGAAAAGTTTTGGAACCTCTGTTCTAGTTACCAAAGCATTGTAGCAGGTAGAATAGATAAGGCTTTATCTTATAAGGAGTGATAAAGAGTAGCTTAAAAAGAAAAAAAGCTATTTCCTTAGCATTATAGCAGTTTTAGCACTTCACTGTGCTGGAGGGAAGAGAAATAATGGGATTAAAATTAAGCTGTTTTTCTTTCCAAACAGAAGAGCACAGCTATTATCCATATTTCAGCCTTCACAATTAAATGTTGATTATTCTCAAGCAATTTTGAGTTACTCAGCATGATGGGGCATATTATTAATAATCATATTTTCTTTTTCAAATAATCTCGTATGCTACATTTGTGTTAACAGGAAAAGACTAACAAAGCCTCCTAATTATGGAAGGAAATATGATGAAAAATTACTTCAAGCTTCATAGTGGGTTTTTTGTGTGTATTCTTATGGATGTCTCTCATATATGATTCAAACTAAAAAGCTATGTGCATATGTGTGCATTACTGATAAATGGTTAAATTCCATGATCTTTACAAATTATGGAAACTTAACAGACTTACATTATCATTATATATAAATTATTCATAATTTGTTCTTTGTTTCATAAATATTTACAGAAACATGGAACAATGCAAAATATTGAGGCCCTTTGCCTAAATGATATCCAAATTGGCTGAGTATGATTTATTATTTTTTTTAGAATTTTGATCTGATTTGAATTTATCAATATGTTTAAATTGGCTAATCTATTTAATTAAATTATAAAATTGGTTTAAGTTGTTAATCAGTTTGATACAAGTTGTCAGATTGATCCAATTTATAAAATCAACTAAGTCATTGAAAAATGAATTCAGTTGGAAATTCGAATGTCCAAATTAAATACCTGTTATTTAATTGGTCCAAAAAACCATTTATTGTTTTTTGACTACTAAGTGATCCTCAAACTTTAATACTGGAAAGAACTTGTGATTGTTTCTTTTAGTTTGACCACTTCAAATTTCTTCTGATTATTAATTGATAATATGTAAATGTCTGCAGTGCAATAACATACAGATTCTTAGAAATCGTCTCAGACACTTTATAAAATATTTCTTCAAATATTCTGTTGGATGTTGAATACAAAGAAATTATAAAATCATTTCACAAAATTCAAACAACTTAATAGCTTTGTGATATGGCCCATTAGATTTATTTTTGCTTCCTTCAAGATGCATTTGATGTTTTATGGTAGTATTTATAACATTTAAATTCACATGAAAAGTTATAATCTTTATATAGTATGATCATTATATATTTTATTAGTAAGTAAGAATTATTTGCTTTTAGAAAAATTGGAAAAATATTTTAAATAGAAAAAAATAGGATTTTGAAGGCCTTTTTTAAACTTAAAATGGCTGCAGTAAATGTATTTTTGGAAGGAAAAGTATTCCACATTTTGCTAGCAACTGTAGCATATCTGAAATTCAACAAAGTTTATCTTATCAATCACTTTTCCAATACATGCTGGTCATAGACAGTAGTAAAGGACTTTTGGAAGTTTCAGTTAAATTGGAAAATAGGCAAGTTTTTCAATCTAAGAGCTGCATTTGCCAAGTGCTATCATCTGAAAAGCTGAAAAGTTAGAAACAAACAATATCATCACTATATTGGATGTAATTTAATTCTGAGAGAGCTCAGAAGGTTTTCAAATGTCATAGCCTTGAGACTCAGAATGTATATCCATGATTTAAATATATGTTTGGTGCTGTTCACTTCTCCATTTTCTTGAAGATACTTCAATAAATATCTTTATAAAGATGTAACATTAATTTAGCAGAATGCAATGCAAGAGCTTTCATTTCTAAAGATCTCAGTATTTGTTGCTATTTTTTAAAACAACAGCAAAGATACCCCTGTAAAATATGAGGATAAAAGGGAACTAATTTTTAATGCTTTCTCTTTGCACAGTGGTGTAGCTATTGTTGCATGCTATACAGAGTAATGCAATCATCTCTTTTATTGTACATAATAAATATGAATTGCCTCTATTTCTTTAAGTGACTTCAATTAAAATTTAGGAACAATTTTCTTAGAGTAATTTCAGGTCATCTTTAACAGTGACTTAACCATTTACTAGCGCAAGTATTTTGTCTAATAATTTTAAAAATACTGTCTGAATGTATGTTTCATTTGCATTAGGCAAAAAAGAAAAAGAAAGAAAAATAAGTGGATGTATTTTGGTTAAATAAAATATTTTTATATTAGATTTATATCCCATACAACATACTAAGGATTAGGGTCTTAGAAATTCTGAGAACAGTTTATATTACAATGGATGGAAGATATACAAGAGAGCCTCATTTATGACAGAAGACATCCTAATAAATTGTGTGTGTGTCTATTTTTCAAGTATTGGCATCTGACTTTTCACACTCTGCTTGAGGTCAACAAGCAGGGATAGTTTTAGAGTACTACTTAAGATTCCTTTTTTAATGTATAATAGACTGAGCAAGGATGTCTAAAATTATAAAGAGAAGCATCCATGACAAGAAATAAAATAACAGTGGTTGGCAGGAATTAGAGGATCCCATTTGTCTAATAAACCTGGGCTGGTCCATATACTGGGAGACAAAAAAGGGAGGAAATGCATAGAGGGTGAAATCACACTGCCATTGCATACTTTGGAAAGGAATTTCCTCTCCACCGAGGCAAATATATTTAATTAACTTTAGAGGTTCCTAGGTGTCCTTTTTAAAAATCTAGCATCATAATTGGAGTATTTTTTTTTATTTCTCTCTGTTCTGCTATTGAATTTTAAATAGCAATAGATGCAATTTTTTTTGACATTCCTCTGCTCTGAATGAGTCTCTCTAACCATTCCATCCAAAGGAGTTACATGTCTACAGTGATACAGTAGATGCCTAAATATTAACTGAACTAGAATTTGAATTTGAATCATCACTAGAATGATGATTTATATTTTATATGAGACCTTTTAAGAGGAAAAAAAAATTTGTCATGTGAAAAATTGGACATGACAGGATAATTGAACTCATATGTCATTGTTACTGAGGATCATACATTTTTAACAATTAAAAGATTGAACAAGTATACTTTATTTGAAAATAAAGGTTCTATGGAACATAATGAGACTGAAAACAATTTTTCTTGTGGAAATTTTGATTACCTCCCTTTCTCTACCCCTTTCTTATGGATTTTTTTAAGGAAAAGGCATCATTTGGTATAAGGAGGAGTCATTATTAGATTTGCTTCAAGTACCCCTCAGAGAAAGAAAGCTTTATCACTGCCACTTAAATAAAATAAAAAATTCCAATGGTAAAAAAAAGGAGAACTATTGAAATAGTTATAGCTGGTAAAGTACAATTTACAATAGCAATCTATAAAGATAGTTAATGAACATGCTAATACCAATCTTATTAATTCAATTAATTATGTATAATTAGACCCAATTACAATGATGATAAGTGTTGGAAAAGCTGAAGGACCAGGTAAGGGACTTGATGTTACATAAGCAAGCAGTTAAGTATAAAATATGAAATAAGTAACTATACTTTAAAATGTTCAGATTACTGATTAAAATCATATCTCATTTATATCTTCTGATATATCTTAATGTGATATATCTATTTAAATACATCATGTCCTTCTATATCTAGTTGCCTGCAAGTTCCAAAAATATTATCTAGAAAGTGAGACCATGAGTTTAATAAAATAAGATCAAAGCTTAATTTAAAATAATTATGATTGTGTAAAAAAAATCCAGAGTAAAAGTTCAGATTCTTTTTTCCCTTGGAATTAGAACCTCTGTACTAACATAGTTATCAAAAAACAAACCTACTCCCCATAACCCATTGCATTTCCTTTAAAGCAGATATCAAACTGCTATTTACTGCTGGTTCGAATCTCTCCAAGGCTCAAGGTTGACTTAGCCTTCCATCCTTTCTAAGATAGGTGAAATGAGGATCCAGTTTGTGGGGGCAATAAGCTGACTTTGTATAAATATACAAAAGTATGAAGGCTATTGCTTAACGCATTGTAAGCCGCCCTGAGATTCCGGAGAAGGGCAGCATATAAATCAAATTTAAAAAAAACAAAAACAAAAACAAAAAAACAAAGTTTTAATGACTTCCATGAAGGGAGAAGAGAGACAATTGGTTTTCATATATATTTTTAAATTAACATCTTAGAAGGTAAACCTTAGAGGCAGTTTTGGGGAAGACACATGTGGTAAAATTTAGATAGTGAAAATGTTAACCACAAAATGTTTTGTGATTACAATAAGCAGAGAATTGCCATGTTTCCTCAAAAATAAGACCCTGTCTTATATTTTTTTGAACCCTGAAATAAATGCTTGGCCTTATTGCTATGCACTCAAAAGACTGATTGGGCTTATTATCAGGAGATGCCTTATTTTGGGGAAAATAGAGTATCATTGATTCATATGTTTGTCTGTTTATTTGTATCATAAGCGTCACAATTAAAATAAGTCATACTATATGACATAATATTTAAAATATAATTGCTTCATATGAAACTTACTCAGTGAAGTAATAATAAATTAGTGAATTAGAGTTAGAGAAAGTTGGTTAGCTGAAGTCATAAAAATCATTACAGAACTTTCTGAAGATAAAACTCCCAAGAAAGAATAAAATAATGATAGGAATAAGAAGATACTCCAGAAATCTAAATTGATTTCTAACAAATCAAGAGGAAGCAGAGTAAAATCATAAACTTTAAAAGATTCTGTCAAAAATAACAGACAGTTGAAATACAATAAACTTGAATATGACTTCTGATAGAACCAAAGACTAACTTTATCAATGCCAATTATTTGAAGAAATCCTAATTAATTTAAATTTCTGTTAACCAAGAGAAAGGAGGCCACAGGAAGAATGCATCCACAAAACTAAGAGGCAATAGATAAGCACACCAGACTGAATTGAAGAAAAATAAATGTATTTTCTTATTCAAACATAACATACCTTGCAATGTCCAGATATTCAGAATATCATAATTATATGCCTTCTAACAAAATGATAAAATTAAAATAGTTCAGTCAATTAGAAGAGCTTTTAGTAAAACCACATTAAAGCATTAATTAAACAAAGTATTGTGAATTTTAATAATGAAGGTAGCAATAATAAAACATTTTGACGATACATCATGAAATATAAGTTTGAGATACTAAAGCTTGTAGTAGAAATGGAGAAATTTCTCTTTTTGAAATCCCAAGCAAGTGGGGACAATATGAATACCTTCATGTGTCCAATGTTTCACTCCTTTGCAGATTTAAAGAAAGTTGCAAGGGGAGAAAGCGTTAGTATAAAAGAAGAAGAAAAGACTAGCAATTGAGTTGGTAGTGCCAGTTTTGTGGCAAGAAACATATGTAGTAAACATCCAAATACCTAATAATGGGTGGGAATAATAACATTGAAATGATAATGGAAAAGTAACAGAAAGGTAAGAGATAATATCAACAATAAAGTATAATTTTCTAAAGAATTTATCAATAATAAATTTCCTTAGGGAAAGGAAGTAACAATGAAATGTCTCTGGCAGATTGCATTATCCTTTAAAAAGGTGTGAAAAAAGTAAGAGAAATTTCTGAGACTGAGCAGAAGATATTATTCTGATACAGAGCACAAAAGAGAAGATAACTGAGAAGGCCTTTCAATTTAGTGGCATTGTTAAGCTGTGTAATGTTTTCAGTAACTTATGAATATTTATAAGTCATGTGACCTAATTGGGTAAAATTGGGCAAAAAATGTATTGGAAACAATTTGGAACAGATTTATCAATGGAACAAGGAGTTAAACTAAATTTTACAGACCACTTGCACGTTATTTCTTTTAATGTTGTTCCATAAATGGATTCACTGTAAGTTAAAGCAGAATAATCATTACTTTTTTCCTGTTATGTAAAGACATATAAGTTAAAGATACATATTTGAGATATAATAACTGTTCACCTATACAACTGAACTTTTTCAATTTCAAAAATGTTTAAGTACACTTTGTTACCAAACTTCCCATCTTTATTTAGTCTAGAGATACAATATGTCAACTACTCATCTTTGCTTTCTTCAAAGCTCACTAGCAACTGCCTTAATCAGGGGTAGGATTTCTATATTCTCTCTGAGTCCTCTCTGTGTACTTTGCACCTTGGTCCTAACTACTTTTTGGAGTATTTTTCAGAGTATAAGACACACCGGAGTATAAGATGCACCTTAGTTTTTGGGGAGGAAAATAAGGAAAAAGCTGATTGGCGGGTGGATCAGCCACCAGAATACCTCCAATCAGCTGTTCCCAGAGGTGAATTTTAGCAACAGGTTTGTTGGTTGTGAACTCTGACCCTTCCTTTTTTTTCAGCCTCTGAAACTTTGCTTCAGAAAAAAAAATTTCTGCCTCTGAAAGCCTCCAAAACAGAGCTTCAGGAAAAAAGCCTCTGAAACTTCAAAAAGCTCTACTTTGGAGGCTTTTTTTCTGAAGCTTCCTTTCAGAGGCTTTTTTCAGCCTCTGAAACCTCTGTTTGAGAGGCTGGGTGGGGCTACACTCGGAGTATAAGACGCAACCAGATTTTCACCCTCCTTTTTTTGGGAAAAAGGTACATCTTATATTCCAAAAAATATGGTATGTTTAGATCCCTGCTTCAATGGATCTGGTGCTAGTATCAGTCCTTGTGCTATTTGATTAATGCCTTAGTTGTCTCTTTTAGTCCAGCCTTTTCTAGCTACTACTAGGATTTATCAATATCTGGCAATGTCAGCTATTTGTCAATAATATAACTCATGCATAAATTAGCCTTGCCATGGTTCTTCCTCTGCTTGATCTTCATCCCATGTCTGCTGCTGCTTTAGGCATTCTTTCACCAGCTCATTTTAGGTGTCAATTTATTATATATTCCTGGATATATCTAGATTTTTTTAGGATAGTAGTTTTGCCATTCACTAGACTCTGCCTGCCATCTTTCTAGATAATGCAATGTCTCTGGATGTTGGATTTGGTATGAAAACCTCCATGCATTGTCTTTACATCGACAATTTCAACATCCTCCTTTTGCCAGCTCACTATATAGGCAGGATATCTAATGATTGGCAGGAAATATGGATCTTGTTCTTTCCATTGAGCTGGCTCTTCAGAACCTGTTTGATCCTTTGATGGTACTTGGATGTTGTTGGCTTCCTTGCCTCCTCATCACAGTTCTCAAGTAGTTGTGAGATATCAAGGTACTTTTAACTGGTCTGTAGATGTAGAAGACTGAGTCCAAGGGAGGTAACTGATGGTAGTTCCACTTTTGAACTTGTGTCCTTATTAGGAATCAGTCCTTGTGATTATTTGGCCAAGGAGGTTGAAGTCTTTGTAGAACAGTAGTGGGGATAGTGAATTCCTTGGTGAATGCTATATGTGATGGTCACTTGTGTGAGTTATCTTTAGTTGATTTCCACAATCTCACTGAATTATTGAGGAAGGTTTCTAGCATTGTGTTGACTTTATATAATGCCAGGCATTCACATGTTTGTGTGAATGCTACATGTTTGTCACATTAGACCATAGGCTTTCCTACAGTTAATCATTGACTGTACTTGGATGGTGCTTTTCCCTTGTGGTGGTGGGTCTTTCATGATCAGCATTGTCTTTCCTTGTATAGCCAGTCTGGTGAAGTCTGCTGCTAGACATTCATGCACTGCTAATAGTTTCTTTATCCAGTAAATCTTGTATAGGTCACATACTGTCCAATTCTGTTAAATTTCTGTTACTGCGATGCTGACTGGTTTCTGTTTTGGATAACTGTTGTAGTCTACTCTCAGACTCTGCAGCAATTTGAACAGCCATTCTGTGTTTTCTTTTTCTGCCATATGTTCTTCCAGTTCAGTTTTGGCTGTTGGTAGGTTGATGCATTGCAGTTGGAAATATGTTTTGGATGTTTTTTTTAAAAGAGAAGAGTATTTATCTTCTTGGCTTCTGCTTCTCTAGTGTATCTCCTTAGCTTAGTCACAGTGCTGTGAGCATTTGTTTAGCAGTCTGTAGGACTTTGGATGAAGTCAGGTTTTTTTCTACTGTATTTTTCCAGTAACTTGAGTTTTATTACTAATTTTCATACCTTTCTGTAATTCCACCAGTTGACTAATCTCTTTCCAGGTTGCCTTGATCTTTGGCTCTAATCTTATTTTTCAAGAGGTGGGGGTATGTACTGCTGTTTCTTTTGATCATGTAGCCAAGCATCTCTGTAATTACAGTGTATATTGGTTCACTGGTTTGAGTTATGGTGATAGTAGGACTTGCAATGAGGCTCTATTGGCATTCTCCAGCATACTATCTGATGGTACTTCTGCACTGCCTTGGTAACTAGTCTTGACGGTTGATGAAGCAACATATATACCTTTTTTTTCTACATCTACCTGCATTTTTATTCAATAATGTGTTCTCTTGGGAATTGTTAATTATTAGAAGTTATCAGAAAGGCATTCCTGTGAATCTACCCATAGCAAAAGGATAGCAGAACAAACTCTATCTCCATTCTAACCTTTGCTAATAACTGTTTAAAGATCACACATATAAATTCACCTAATGTTCCTGTCAGTTTTTACAGTCTCACTATGGTAAGTACACAATTTATTCAAGTCCCTGCTGCCAAGATTACCTTCCTCTAGAAACATTTTAGATTAGTGGTCTTTTTATAAAAATCCAGAAAGTTGTCTACAAGAAATTTCTTGATAGGAACATTGCATGTGGCATTATAATCCTTTTGTGGACTTTAGTTTCTCTGTTGCTGTGAGACTGCATGATATTTTTTTTTTTTATTCTTTCCATGTTTTCATTTGTAAGCAGAAACAACCCAGATGGTGAAGATACAACTGACTATTATGTGTCAGTCAAAATAACAAAGTTACTAAATACAGTTTTGCTAGTGAGAACTCCTTTTAGGGAGATGTCACTTTTAAATATAGTTACTTCAAATGCTACTAAAGAGGTCATATGCATCTTACATTCAGTAACAGATATTGCCATATTTTATTTATTTATTTATTTATTTATTTACTTATTTATTTATTATATTTCTATACAGCCTTTCTCCCGTAGGACTCAAGGCCGTG
Organism: Pantherophis guttatus; assembly: GCF_059756535.1. Classification (NCBI taxonomy): domain Eukaryota; kingdom Metazoa; phylum Chordata; class Lepidosauria; order Squamata; family Colubridae; genus Pantherophis; species Pantherophis guttatus. The sequence continues at coordinate 70,777,930 of NC_142066.1, read as the reverse complement.
TACAGTCAAGAAAAATATAGATACACAAACATCATAAAATTGCTAATTAAAATTATTATTATAAAATAGTTTGCCCCAATTAAATAGAACCTAAAATTAGATAACATTTTAAAAACATTCACATGTTCATATGTTTAGCCCCGCCTGTTGGAACATCAGGGTCTTGAGGGCACGGCGGAAAGCATGGAGATCAGGGATATTTTGTATCTCAGGGGCAGTTCATTCCAAAGGGTTTGAGCCCTCACAGAGAAGGTCCTCCTCCTGGGAGTCACCAGTCGGCATAATTTGACTGACGGTACCCTGAGTAGTCCCTCCCGGTGAGAACGAACTGGTCGGTGGGAGGCTATTGGTGGCAAAAGACAGTCTCGTAGGTACCCAGGTCCTAAGCCATGGAGCGCTTTAAAGGTGATGACTAACACCTTGAATCGCACCCGGAAGACCACCGGGAGCCAGTGCAGCTTGCACAGGAGAGGTGTTACATAGGCGCAACGAGCTGCACCCATAATTACCCGCACAGCTACATTCTGGACCAGTTGGAGCCTCCGGGTGCTTTTCAAGGGGAGCCCCATGTAGAGAGCATTACAGTAATCCATACGGGAGGTGACTAGGGCATTTTTTGCTTAATGATCAGGATCGACAGATAATTTATTTGACATATATGTATATAAATTGGTGATTGGGATAAAAAATGCAGTTAGAAGGCAGTTTAGAAAAGCAAATTACTTTAAATTATCAATATGAACAGAATTACCCAGATAAATAAAGTTGCAACTGATGGATTTTCAATTTTTAATTTATAGCAGGAATTTTTAACCTTGAGGATCTATGAACAGATTTTAGTGGGAAAATATTTTGGATTGAAAAAAGTTGCAACTTTATTTTCACATATATATTTGTTATTATTTTTAATATCTTAATAATTTCATTTGCATACAATTGGAATATACTGTATAGATTTCACTGGACTCTCAAAAGAGGTATTATTGTAAAATTAATTTGAAAGGAAAAGGAACTTTTGTAAAGCTGGCATTGCCAGTGAAAAGTTGTCACTTTTGATTAATTGGTTGTTATTATTTATTTAAAATAAAAGTAGGTACATTCATAAATATAGTGTTTAGTATAAAAGATATTTTGAATACTGCAGGAAAACTAAAATCTAAACAACAGCTCGAAGACCAGGGTATTGAGTTATCATGGTGCCCTCAACTGCAAATACAACCTAGATATGATAAAGATGTGAAAATGTATGGCTTTTATAAAGAAAGACAATCTTCGACCAGATATTGTTGAACTCCAATGAAAAAATGATTAAGAAACTACAAAATTTTTTATTAAATTTAAAAATGGAAGATGAACAAGTAAAAGAAACAATAACACAGTGGGTAAAAAACTTTGGATATAATATAGAACTAGATAAATGGCAAAATATATGGAAAAGAAATTATAATTTAACAATGGCAACTTCTTATAAAGAAAACTTATGTAAAATGTTTTATAGATGGCACCTACCACCTACCAAGTTAGCCAAAAAGTTCAAAAATGTGACTCGTAAATGTTGGCACATATTACCATCTGTGGTGGACTTGTGTTAAAGCAAAAAAAAGGGAGGGGGGCAAAAATACACACATGGTTAGAAAAGATGTCAAGAAAACATGCAGATCTTAAACCTGAACTTTTTTTAATTAGGTATAGTACCAGAAGAATTTGATAAACAAAGTGTATATTTAATATTACATGTATAAGCAGTAGCGAGGATTATATTTGCTCAGCATTGTAAAAATGAAGAAATATCACTAGATGAAGAGATAATTAAGAAGATATTGGACTGTTCAGAAATGGATAGACTTACATTGAAGATCAAACAGAAAGAAGATACAGAATACTTTCAAACATAGAATTTATTTTATCAATGACTGAATAAAGGGGTAAAGATTAAGAATATAAATTGTATTGTTAAACAAACAAAATAACCCACACAACATGATGTTTATTAAGCACTAATTAAATGTAATAATATAAAATTAATAAAACTTAAATAATTAAAAAATTAGAATAAATATAGTGATTAGGAGTAATCATGCATACCACTGGCTTGAGGAAAACCCTCTGTGAATATTCTGCTATTATTGGACAAGGATTTGCCAATATCATCTTTACTTTTTTCTAATCCAAGGAAGGATATTATGTTCCAGACATACTTAACCTCTTTCAGGCAAAGTCTATGTCTCTGCTTCTTTTATGGGACTCTAGTTGTGCCCTCTTAGCTTCGTGTTTCACCTCTCTTGAAAGGGTACAATCTAAATTCGTCAGAGCAGCTGTGCAGATAGGTCTAGGACAATTTGTCACTACCAACTCACCTCTGCCAAATCACCACCACCAAGTCACTGCAGGACAACTGCATATGACCTACTTACTGCAGGGACAAGTCGTGGCAGCTGGAGGGCGAGCGAGAGAATGGGCATAGTGCAGAGCATATTGGGGCAGATAGCAGGAAGGTGGTAGCATACAGGGTATTCCTATTTCCACACTTCCACTGCCCCTGCCGACATGGCATTGAGCAGAAGAAGCCAGGAATGGAAGTGGTGGCAGTCAGGGTGGGTAGTGGGAAGGCAGCGGTTAAGAGCTTCCCATTTTCATACTCACACCACCACTGTGCCTGCTAGGCTCATAGACAAATAGCCCTTGTTACAGCACATGTACCTAGGTTTTGTACAATAGCAGAGAAGATCCAGTATCTTCTGAGCCAATATAAATATTTTTACTCCACTAATAATAATAATTTTAGATACCTTTACTTTGTCTCAAAGGTGCTTTTTCAAAAGGCAACTGGGCTTTATTTATTTTTCTCTTGAAAATGTTTTCTTCTAATCCAAGAAGCATTTTCAGTTCTGACTGAATGGTGGGGAATGAAAGGATTTCTGTTCCTTGTGGTCATCTGATTTTTAGCACAAAGTCCTTCCATTCCCCAACTGAAGATTCTTTTTGAAGGAAAAGTGAAAAGTCTTCAAGAGAAAAAAGCAAAGAAAGTCCAGTTTCCTTTTTAAAAAGCCCCCTTGGGACAACCATGACCTGGATGACTAAGAATCTCAACAAACATATACCTTTACTTTGTTGTAATTTTAGATGTTACCATATTTAATATAATTATAGAGTTTACAGTATAATTTAATAAAGGCCATATCCTAAATCTCAGTTACTAGAAGTTAGTAAGGTTGTATTACAATTGTATTTTAGTTCTCTCTTAAATTTTATTTGTTCATTATCCATACTGATATTTGACCACAGTAAATTGAATTGAATTAATTGCTGAAAAGTTATCAAGCTATTCCTGATAAAAACAGTTTTTCAACTAACCACTATTACTAAACCACTAATGAGAGGAGGAAGACTGTTTCTGCTCAAAATTTGGATTTTTTACTCTATAGATTTCAGTTTAACTTGTTTTGTGAAGCCCCTCCATCTTTTGTGGAATATGAAGATGCTGCTGTTGGGAAGGAGGACAGACAAAGATTTTCCCCCATATATCATGATCCCAGTCCATAGCTGAAATGTTTGCTCATGTAGGACTATTTTCTTGGAATGGGCAAGACAGCTTCATGAAACAGTATGTTGATAGTTTCCTTTCTGATGTAAACTGAATATAAAACATTGATCAGGCAATAGGAAATATACTATTACTGGCCTCTGATGAAATTTTTGAAGCTTATATATTTTAATAAATGCTATAGTGCTTTGGAGAGTACAGACGTGGGTGCTGTTATTCCCTCCCACTTAATTTGAAACAGTGGCTTAATTAGGGAGTAAAGAATCGATCAGTTGTCATTGTCATGCCGGCAAACTCTGACAAGGGATGTTGTGGATAATTTGGTCAAACTTTAAACTTTAAAATAATTATAATTTGACAATTACTAAGAAGATGTCATTAAATGCCTATAAAGTTGCTTGGTTCTTACTCATAATAGTCCTTTTCAGTACGATTAAGTTAAAATCATAAATGACATATGATTATTATACAAAATTGAAAAAATATGTTCAGTGCAAGGAAAGAGTAAGCACGGGCTGACAGGTACTACAATATAATTGCAACTGAATTTTGCCTGTTGTGATCATTTAAATAGATGATATTCTTCTTTTTTTAAAAAAACCAACTTTATTAAAAGTTTTAATTATAATAGTAAAAAATAATGCGAACTTTAAAAAAGAAAACAAAATATGCAATAAAACAAAAAAGAAAGAAAACAGAAAGAGGAAGAAAAAACTCTAAGAAAGATATTTCCCACCCTCAACATAATACCATAAATAATTTCACTATCTCTTTCCTCCTCTTAATTAGCAAATATTAAATTCTTCATCCTATAACTAAGCTATTAACTATAGAAAAATCTAATAGTTATTCTATTAGATTCTTTTTCCATCCACTGTCAACAAAAAGTCCAAACAGAGCCCTAAAAATAATAATAATAATATTAATTACTATCATTCCATATATCAAATCAACTGTAAGCAAATTCACATTTAGAAGGCACAAATAGTCTCAATATTCTTATTTAGCTAAAAAAGACTGAAATTTAATATGACAAAGAGGGATAATTTCTCCTTTAAAGAGAAACTCACCAGGATTTCTTACTTTAAGTGAAAGGACAATTAGATACAAAGCCAATTTAAATATTATCAGGATACATAAAGTGACTGTAGGGAAAAAGCTTAAACACTATTTTAACTATTAGCAATCCAGTATACAACATTTTCCAATCCAGATCTCAGCAAATCCAAAAGAACAACCCCAAATTGGCGCATTTTATCCTTGATCAGATAAACAGACATTACAGAATGTTCCTTCATTTGGTATAAAATAATTTTGCTATTTAATCCATTCATCACAATAAATAATGATGTCTTGAATTTCATCAAAACTTTAAAAAGCTCTTTTTATAAGTCCAAAAAGAGAAATCATTCCAATTGATTTCTGAAATCGGTATTTATATTTCCTTCTTAATTTTTAAAGCTTCATCCATTTTTGTATGTCTAATGACAAATTTGGTTCATATTTTTCTCTGATAATTTTTTTTCCAAATCTTTTTCAATGAAAGATTTGTTGGGAACTGGCTGTTCCTAAGAACACACAATATAGCTGACATTGACGCAAGGTCCCGATTCAATTCTTCATAAATGTTTCTGAATGCTATTACCTTGTTATGTCTCCAATATCAACTTTATTTTCCACAAAAGACATTCATTCTTACAGTCAGATTCAAAACCATAATACTTAAAAATTAAATATTACACTTTCTAAGCCTTAGTCCATTTCTGTAGGGAAAACCTTGTTTTGATTTTGATTATTTTACATTCTTAAAGTTTATACGGAAATAGTTTCATTTTCCTTCATTAAGCGTAGAAGGCTGTCACTCAGTGTTTCCAGCCTTGTAGATTTCTACAGTAACTTCTTTACTGGTGGTCTTCCTGGCTCAACCCCTGGCTCAAGCAGGAGTTCCTATATCATCAACCTCCAGAGACTGCTAACTTGCAGTTTCCTCATGAAGAACAACATTATGGAGCATAGTTTGGGCAATCTTGCATCCTCTCTTTATCTAGAGTCGAACAATTTTCTAATTGGCCCCCTACTCATATGTGCAATTGTCTGCTCCACTTCCCACAGAGACATGTTTAGTCTGCCATTCTTTCCTGGAAGTTTGCATAGATGATATTTGTGAGATTTTTTTAAAGAAAGAATAAGTCTGTAAAGTGACCAAAGTTGATAAACTATTAGACAAAGAATAATAATGAAATATACATGAAGACATCTAAAGGCCATCTGATAAAAGAATTTGTTAAATTTTATATCTTATTCTTTTATGGGTACTACTTTTTTAATACACCATAGGAAGTTTTGATTTGTTGATTAATTTTATGTCATAAAGTTGCTGTCTATTTTTAATGACCACATAGATAAATTTTCTTCAGGATGATCTTTTTTTTTATTTTTATTAAACTTTATTAAGGTTTTTTAAAAAAAAACAAAAGAGAAATAAGAAGAAAAAACAAACAAACATTCAAACAATAACATAGAACACATAAACATAATATAGATTTTCAATTTGTATCGGATGTGCAGTGTTTTAACTATTTACATAGATAATACTTGGTGACATTTTAACTCACTTTTAACCATTATTTAACACACCTTTATATCTTTCTTTCATTTTATCATGCAACCACTTGTACCACCTTTCCCACACCATATAGTAAACTGACTTTTCATCATTTAATTCATAGGTTAATTTAGTCATCTCTGCGCACTCGAGTATTTTCTTAATTGTAAGCTCTTCTGGTGGTTGAATTTTCTCTTTCCAATACTGTGCGTATGCCAATCTAGCGGCTGTAATTATAAGGATCATTAAATGTGTCATTTCCTTTCTATATGGCTTCTTTATTATTCCCAGGAGGAAAATCTCTGGTGTTAATTCAATATCTTCATCAGTTATTTCATATAATCATCTCCTAATTTTATTCCAGTATCCTTTTGCTTCCGGGCATGTCCACCACATGTGAAAGAAGGTGCCTTGACCGTGGCCACATTTCCAACAATTGAGATGTATATTGGGATATATCTTCGCTAGTCTGGCCGGGGCTAGGTACCATCTATGAAACATTTTGTAATGGTTTTCCTATATGCCACCGCTCTAGTCAATTTAAGATTTCTGTTCCATGCCTCCTCCCATTCCCCAAAATTTATATTGCGCCCTATATTTTTCTCCCATGCAATTATTTGGTTCTTCGTAACATCTTCGAACTTGTCATCGTTTAATAGATAATTGTATAGTTTTGCCAGAATCTTTTTATTTGTTCCCATCAAGACTTTATCCAGTCCATTTGATCCCAGTTCTAAACCATATTGTTCTTTGTCTCTCTGATATCTGGGTTTTACTTGTGAATAAGTCCACCAATCTAAAGTTATTCCTTGCTCTCGTAAGATATCATTTGGTTTAAGCCACCCTCTTTCGTCTAGGATATCTTTATATCTGCCCATTTTCTCCCTCTCCCACCTATTTGGGTGGGTTTCTTCAGGAATATCTGTTCCTAGCCTGGTCATTTTCCAACATTAGATTCTTGTCCAGAGAGCTAGATATTCTCATAATATATCTAAAGTACATATGAAGTTAGGCTACTGAATGCCTAATGTCCTTTACAGGAAGTTTGGCAAAGCTCTTTAACATTATTTGCTTGTAGAAGGAAAAACAACCCTATGATCTTGCAACGGCTACTAAACCTCTGTGATATATCACATTCATGTGGAAATTTTAAAGATTATGCACAACTTTATAGGTTGTCAATATGACTTAGGGTGAGAAAAATATCTGTTTTCAATTTATAAACAGCTTTCTCCATGGAGCACTTATCAGTAAAGGAGCAGGAATGAAACTCTAACTGCTGTCATTCTTCAGTACACTAGAATTCTTCTCAGAGAATGCCACTCAAGTTATGATAGTAATTTTCAGGAATTGACATAAACTAACAAACAAAACAGATTGATACTCTGAGAGTATCTCTTCTCTCTCAGAGCATGCATTGTTTCCTACCATTGTTGACTTGTGCTGTTTGGAGTTCATCTGAAATTCTTCAGTTACATACTGAAAATGGAAACAAAAGTGGAAAGTTTTAATGAGTGTACACTTAGATATATCTCAGTAAAGAATCACTTTCTATGAATATCATATTAGAAATTTAATAGTATTATCTTTTCTTTACTTCTGTAGGTGCTGGAGGCTGGTGCCCATCAGAAAGTAACCATTACCAGTGGCTGCAAGTTGATTTTGGCAATAGGAAACAGATCAGCTCAATTGCTACTCAAGGCAGATATAGTAGCTCTGACTGGGTAACTCAGTACCGAATGCTTTACAGTGATACAGGGAGAAATTGGAAGCCATATCACCAAGATGGAAATGTTTGGGTAAGTTACTTGTAATGTATGCATTTTAATTATACTATTTCTTCCTTGAAATTCCCTAAAACTATATCCAGACTGACCGTGTAATTTATTTTCTGATTCGATAAATAGAATAGAATCATCTATTACTGAATAATAGTAGTTTATTCAATAATATTTTATTTATGTGATGATGGCCATATTATTAATGTGCAGTGGAAGTACATGTGGCATTCATTTAAATGTATGAAAAAAAGGATTTAATTTATAAAAGTTCATTAAATTATTCACAGAATAGAGAACACAGATAAAAATAGGGTTTTCTCCCTGTTTCATATCATATCACACAGAGAAAGTCATCTGATAAAATTTCTAGAAAATGATCAAGGAGTTGAAGAACCTTATGCACCAAGTTGATTTTGGTTGTGATATGCAAAAAAGTACTGAGTCAATCCCTCCTGATTGATACTAAAGAATTAATTTTGATATTTGTATGAAGTGCAAAAGTGTGGTTCATGTTTTGACACCTATAATAGTCCAATTAAAGTGGACTATTTCCCTTTAGTAGAAATGCCCAGAAAATTGTCAAATGTCAATGAAGAGGACAATTCAGCATGCCCCGAACTGAAGTACTATATGAGCTGTATTAAAAGGACTCTTCATTACATCCCAGAGTTCTGAAGGAGTTAGCAGATGTTATCTCAGAACATTGTATCATATCTTTAAAAAAAATCCTGGGGACTTCTGGCTGATATAGCAGCGAGATTGAATACGAGGAGTGGGTCTCTGCGCTCCCGTGCCAAGTTCTCCCCATTGGAGGGCTCCGAAAGGAGCTAAAGCCACCCTGTAGGAGTGGTGAAGAAAAGAGGGGCATCCTGAACATAATGGAGAGCAGTACTGTCCTGGTTGATCCGGGGCTTTTTCCTTCTCATCCACAAGAAGAAGCAGCCATCATGGCTGCCATGAAGCTGGGACAGCCAAGGCAACAAAGAAATGTGCAGGAGCAGTGTAGATGAACAGTGACTGGAGCTGGGTGAGAAGATTCTTTTTTTATTTAGACCCTTACTTTAAAAGAAAAAAAGAAGAAAATCCAGGAAAAGAGGCTTAGAACTATTTCTTAAAATGGCAAACAACCATAGAGAGAAATATCCTAGATCTGAAAGAAAGGAACTAAGGGGAGAAAAATTAAGGACCTTTTAAAACATAGAAAATTGGATTTTTAAACTGGGTAGGCATTGTTTTGGAAAGGCATTATAAAATGCTGGAACTATCTACTTAATTAGCCGACTTTGCTTCTATAAATTGAACTGAAATTGGATTAATCAATTTATCAGACTTGAAACAATGCTGAAACCTAAGCTGAGGGCGCCATCTACTGGTGAAAGGAAAATATACCATATACCTACAAGCCTGAGAAAATTCCTGATAAGATAAAATAAACAACATTCATCTGGAGGACTGTGGTGATACTTACTGTTCTATAACTATCTACTTTATGATTACTGGAGACTCTATTGTGAGAATAAGGAAGATTCTTAAGTAAAGTGACTTTTGATTTGTGGAAGCTACCTGGACTACTTAAATGGAACTGATTAATAATCCTGAGATGTAAAGAATTATGATTATTGAACTTTCTGATGAGCAACATTGGACTTGAGTATATTGTTTTTGGACTATTGAGTAAGAGTGGGACTTACTAAAATAAGACAAGATGTTCCATTGGGGGAGATGAGTGAGATTTCAAAAAAAAAAAAGTGGTGTTGATGTTTCAAAGCATTAGGGATACTATGTCAAAGAATCACAGAGAGATAAAGAACCCATTGCAAGACATAAATAGGAAAATAGAAAATATCCTACAACTGATAATGAATGAATATTAAAGAATCCAGGAAAGAGAGGAGACAGCAGAAAGAATGGAGGAAAAGATAGAACAGACAAACCAGCAAACAAAGTAAGAAGATGAGAAAGAGAAGACGATAAAGATAATAATGACTAGAATAGAGGTAGAAATAACCTTTATATAAAGCAATAGATGGAAAGAATGGAGGTTGAAAGATGGTATTACTATATACACTTTATAATATCTTTGGCATTAAAATGGAACATTGAAATATTGAGTAACTACTCTAAAACAAGCATGTATATCAATACTAGAATTATATAAGCTTTATTATTATTATTATTATTATTATTTATTTTATTCATTAAACATGAAACTCAATCAACTGGACATTAAAAATGCATCACAAATACCATTGACTGGTGCTAATGGTTGATACGGGTTGCTGCCAACGTCCTAAGTATATATGATGTTCTGAGTAGCATAGTTTTTTGCAGTTCTGCTGGTATTATTGCAGGAAGCTGCAATTTGTTGATGTATCTTATAAACTTTTTGGACATGGTATCAAGTGACCCCATGATAATGGGTATCTATCAGCTTCCGAATGGCGTTACATGTTTCATCCATAATTGCATAGTTTCAATGGGCAGGTCGCGATATTTCGTGTGATTTTTCCAGTTCCTATTATTATTATTGTTGTTATTGTTGTTGTTATTGTTATTGTTATTGTTGTTGTTGTTATTCTTCTTCTTCTTCTTCTTCTTCTTCTTCTTCTTCTTCTTCTTCTTATTCTTCTTCTTATTATTATTATTATTATTATTATTATTATTATTATTATTGCTGTTTGTATTAAAATGAATTATACCCAGAGGCCATACTGTTCATGTATTGATATTGATGTATATTTAAAAATAAAAATCCAATAAAACATTAAAAAACAGAAGGATTCATCATTAAATCTCCAAATAAAAGGTCAACTTTTGGGGCTTTTTAATACAGGAAAGTGGGAAAACTCATATTAAAACCTCAAAGATCCTTACTAGGAATTGTTCTATAATGTATAAACAAGAAACAGTACAATTTATTAAGATACATATTGATGGTCACAAACACAAATTCAGCCCATCATTGGAAAAGAAATTGATTAATCTCTTTTCTAATGATGGTATCAGATTGATGGTATCAGATTAGAATCAGATTGGTATCAGATTGGAAAACCAAAATTGGAGTATACACAGCAATGATAAAATTAATTGTATGGATTCACAGCTTAACTGAATAGCAATAGCACTTAGACTTATTTACTCCAGCACTCTTTCAGCAGTTTACAACATCTGCATATTGTCCCCAATAATCTCGGCCTGCATTTTACCAACTTCAGAAGGATAGAAGGCTGAATCAACTTTGAAATGGTTCAGGCTCAAATTGGTTGTGAGCAGAGTTTGCCTGCAATACTGCATTCTAATCACTGCTCCATCATAGCTCCTATAATTCTAGCAAGAATTACTTCCATATATATTATTCACCACACAATATGGCAAATTCAGATATTTTAAGTATGATTTCTAAAACAGATTTTAAAAATGACAGAAGGTGATAAATAGAAATCAGAAACAAGTCTAGATGCTTACAAAATATTGACAAAGGTGGGGGGAGAGAGAATTTAGTACCAGATGAAATTTTTAGCCAGTCTTATTATATTGGAGATATATCAGCATGGTGAAGACTAATGTGTTTGTTCTGTGAAATGAATCTAAGTTTGAAAAGATGTGACTATTTTTTTTTTAAAAAAATCCAGTCAGTGGTGAGGATCAATATGATTTCAGTCTGTTTGAATATATTTTTTCCCAAATCCTTGATTCTCTCCTTGAGGCTGCCTGCAAAAATCTAGTAAATTAAGTAAATTGAGCTAATATATGCAGGTAGACTAACTGCTCATAATGTATAGAATGTGACATTCAGCTTTTCTTGGCACAGTATTTTGGGACCATTATTTTTAAATTACAGAATACATATTCAAGCAATATCAGGGTTTATATGGTTCTTGCTCTTTGCTCCTTCTTTACATAAGCATAGTGACTGCTTTGCTAACTCAGTTTAAATGAGGAAATAAAAAAAATAAGAAATTCAAATTGCAGAAATCAGCAGTATTCTCAATAAATCAGTTTAATATCAAATGACAGCCAGGAAACAAAATCTGAGAAATAAGGAGATGAATAATGAAAAAAAGCAGTCTGGGAACATGTTTGTAGATGAAAACTCAGAGAATGTTTTTTCTTCTTGTTGTAAGCTTTATCTCCAGTGAGCATAATCACTACACTGTACATCACAACAATTGCCTACATGTATTGACTCATATTTGAATTTTTTGTAATAGAAAAGTTTTTTATTTTTATAATCAAACATACAAACAATACATAATCAATCATTGAATATATCATCTAATACATCTTTTATATCTTCTTCTTTTTACTTCTCTATTAATACATTTGCCTTTCTTTTTATTTTATTAAAAATCATAAAACAATTTCATCCCCAGCACCCCTCAACCCCCCTTCCCCTCACCCTCCCCCCCCCGACTTCCCAGGGCAAAAACAGGATATAACATTTAACAAATCTAAGCTAACATATACTAACTTACTATTAAATTCAAAAATCCCTCCCACTCTTTAACTCCCCTTTTAAAATTCTTCAATATTCAGTAACATCAAACATAAACATTTAATTATATATACCTTTTAAAAGTTCTATAATATCAAATTAAACATTTTAAAATATCTTAATACTTCCTCATGTTTCAGTAAGACATTCTTCATGATCTATATTTCAGACTTTTGAAAAAACAACAACAACTACTATCCATTAAGTTTTAGGTTAACCACTTTAGAGCTGCAATACATTTCAAAAGGCTATCCAGTTTTAATTAAACTTTTTGTTTCAATAAAGCATTGTTCAAAGATAATTCTAAAAGTATTACATAGATTCCAAAACTTTCAAAAAGCTACCCCTTAAATTTTTGATTGACCCTTTTAATACCTCAGTAACTCTTAAAGAGCTATCCATTTTTAGTTAAACATTTTAATTAGACATCAATAGTCTTCCAAATATCCCTTCAAAAAGTTAACCTCGCATTCTTCCTTTCTTTCTGTATTTTTTCCAGTCCTTCTTCTTCATTAACACTTTCTTCTTCGGTATTGCTCGTCCCCCTGCTTTTATTTTCAAAAATTTTTGAAATTGGATTTGTAGTTGATGTGTCTCAGAAATTCATTCTCCTTTCAAAATTATTTCTTTCACTTTGGAGCCCCCATCTCTGCTCTTCCTGCTTGTACAGTCACTTCATTCTTTAAGTATTGACTCTGTCTGTAAAGCCAAAAATTATCAAAATATTTTTCAATCTGCTGTGATAAATCTCCTTGATACTTTCCAGTTAATTGTGTGGAAGCCACCACCAAAACCTCTGTTTTCAGTGTGCTAAACTCCATCTTAATCCTGTCAGCTTCTTCTTTGTCCTCCAAAATCACATTACCCTGCTTGATTTCTTCCTCTTTTCCAGCCAGCAAATCATTGTAATACTCCAATTTACAATCTTGAATAATCCTTTTAGCTGAATCCAGTATATCAGAAGTAAAATCATTTAAAAGTTCTTGGAAAACCTTTACAGTCAGAACTTGTGAATTTGCTGACTCATATCCTCCTTCCTTAATGGCAGCCATATTTCAGTTTTAAATTTATATTTATTCAGCTATCAGATCAGTAAGTCTAATTATTTTCCACACACTTTAACAAAAGGTCCATACCATAGTCTTTTCCATTCCACTTCCACTTTAAATCTTTTTCTTTTTCTTCTCTATATAATCCAATACCTTTAACAATGTTGCAGGCATTAACAAGTATTTTCACTGATAAGTTTCATTTTCTTCATAAGCACCATTTTCCCCCCCTTTTGAATGGAGTTAAAGCTTTTATACTTGCATATTCTGCTCTCCTGATTCTGCTCTGTCAGCATCCAGATTTAAAGTGTTTTTAAATCTCAAGGAAAAAATCTTTAAATCTTTAATCTTTTGCTGCTGGTGTGGTCGCGACGCCCCGTTCTGCCTGAGACAGATACGTCCCGGATCCGGAGCACTGAAGGGCTTCCAGGGAGCTCTCACTCTGCAACCCCCAGGCTTAAAAGAAAAGAAAGCCTAGGGATCTAGGGAAGCTCTACCCAAACCATTCTGCTCTTCTCTCCCCCTTTTCCCCCGGGGGAGAATTTTGAGACGCTAGACAGCTGTTTTTCACTGTTCTAGTGGCTAACGAAATCTCGGGGCCGGAGCTCCAAAAGAAACTGCCATCGGTGTTTGCAGCACCACAGGAAGTCCGACTCATATTTGAATTTGATTGTCCTCTTGGTATATTTCTGAATTTCAGCACAACTAATCAGAGGTACATTGCTAGTCAATACAATTTTCCTAACAAATGTAAACAGAAAAGTCTCAGTTCTTTACTTCCAAAAATTCCCAGGGCAGAAAAGAAGGCGAGAAAAGCAAGACACTAACACTCCTTTTCCGTTCATGAACACAGACATGACTTATCTAACTTTTTAATTTTTTACTTTAAAATTTGGACTCCGACCAACTGATTTCCATCAATGTCACAAAACAACATAATTCACAAATAAATTAAGATGGCTTAGCTGTCCTTAACTAGTTCTTAGTCATGGAAATTCATGTTCTATTTCCTGTTATTTTATCCATCAATAATTCTTTATCTTCTGGTTTCATAGCTTGTTAGTGTTTTAATTGACACATTTTGTGCTTCTATGCACTTATGTGTTCAGTTGGACTGTCTCAAAACTCGTAGACTTGAATATTTCTCATATAACTTATAAATTCCAATATCAAGATTATTTGTGAAAATTATCAGCCAGGCAAGTTTTCAAAGAGTCTACATTCCATTTAGATCTTTTCCTTTGATCCATATTTTCTTGGATTTCTAATAAGATTAATGAGGCTCCTATTCTATACGCTGTTGATTTCCTCTGGAATAACTATTTGTACTCAAATTATAAGATTTCAAAAGTTGACAGAATTATACTGTCAAACTTTGATTCAAATCTTGAAAAGGACATGAAATAAAGGATGCCCTGTCCTGAATGGGAATGAACTCACAACCCCCGCACCCCACAAATTTTCACCCTTTCTATTCTAAGAACCCTTCCTTGATTTGTTAAGCTAATCCTTATATCTCAATGTCCCATTTATATTTTCTCCAAATGATATATTTGGCAAATATAATATAAATACAAGGATTTTTTTTATATATATAGAAGCAACATATAACCACCATTATCACTCCATGCTATTGCATTAGATTAGACTGACATAAGTATTATATTTTTGTGTCTGTGTGTGCCTTCAAGTCAGTTTTTTGATTCTTAGTAACTGCCTAGACCAGTCACTGTAGTTTTCTTAGCAAGATCTTTGTTGTGGTTGTTGTAATTTGTCATTCCTAGGGCTGAGAGAGAGCACCTGACCCAAGGTGGACAGTTTTGTTTCTAGGACAAGACTAGAACTCATGGTCTCTCTGTTTCTAGCCTGATGTCTTAAGCACTACACCAAACTAGCTGCAGTATTTATGTTATTAAATTCTGTGTTTTAATAAGGAGGAAAATTGAATTGTTTTTATATTTTAGATTGAGTAGCAATCTAAAATATAATTTGGGCATTGTATCCCAATATTAGCTCACTCAGTGATTGACAATTTTCTCATTTTTAGAAATATTTCTTATATATTTAGGTTTTTTCTAGATTTTCATTTTTGTTACAAGATGTTAATGTTTGTTAAATTAAACCATTAGCTTTAATTTGGGAAATAGTGGAAGGAATTCACATAGTAAGGTACTTCAAAGGAGGTTCCTTGAAAAAGAAATAAAATTATATTAAGTTACTACTTAATATAATGTGCCTTAATTTCAATAATTTATTAATGCAAATGCAAAATATAGTTAAAAAACATCTGGCTTGCTGACTTTGCTACTGAGTTGATTATGACTTCTTGGCAGTTTCTACTGTCTTAGTTTTGTTTGCTGTCCGATCTATTAGGGTTGTAATGATATAATCAGAAGAAAGACCCAAGGGACAGAAAACACCAAACTGGATGTTAATAACATTAATGTGATTGAAAAGAAACAGAAGACATTCTTTAATATTTGTGAAAATGTAGGTGGAGCTAGTTACCGTAAACTAGCTCCATATATACTTTCAGTCTTCTTGTGGTTATATCACATGTGTTGGCCAGTATATGGGCAATAATAATTGTCCAGAATTCATATTTCAAATTTAGCCTAGATATACATCAATCTATTTTCCCATTTTAATGGAAATATTGATGGAAGATTTTCTGAACAAACAGTTCCCCAATATACATTATGTTAAGAGGCAACTGTCATGTGACATATTCTTATTTGATGGAAGTCTAAAACTAACACCATAAAGCAAAAGGGTAAATGAGTCCCTGCAGGATTTTACTCCACTAGTCATTGCTGACCATAGGGGACAGTTTCCATCTCTGTTTCAAAGCCAATGCTGTCCAAAGACCTATGCTCATGTGGCTAGCATGCTGTCATGGAGTGTTGTTACCTTCCCACCAAAGTGATACCTATTTATCTACTTGTATTTGAATGCTTTTGAACTTTTAGGTTGCTAGGAGCTGGGGAAAAGGACTGGAGCTCACCCTGCTTTGTGGCATTTGGGTCTCTCCAGCCAAGAAGCCCAGCATCTTAATCATTGAGCCACCGTGCTACTCCTTAAAGCAAAAGGGAGAAACTTAAAATCAGTCCAAATCATTCACCTGTAACCCATCTCCACCACCCAACATATAAATATGTGGCCAATGACAAAAGGTGCATAAATTATTACAGAAGGAATATTTTATGACCAAGCTTGACATACTGAAGGATCTTATGTACCATTAGATTCCAGGGATGTTTACAGATAAATATGCTTTACAGGTGTGGAAATGTGCCCCAATAGCTTTTTTCAAATTGTCTGTAGATTGTACAGTTTATGTTTTGCTCTTTATGTTTCTTAGAATGGGAATCTTAAATGCCAAATATTTCCTCAGATTCCTCAGTGTGTTCTCAGATAGTATAATGATTAGATTTACAAATGATTTCCATTATAGCAAAAGGTCAGTGTATGATCAGAATTCACTTATATATGCCTCATCTTTTAATGTCAAATGATATTGATGTAATAAGCAAAAGAAGAACACCAACATAATGGATGATTCTAATCTTTTAGGAGAGTGCTAAGAATAAAAATGTTTAATGAATGAAAATTTGATAGCTGATGAACTTGCAGTATTTTTTTCTATTATTAATGTAAGAAATCACATGGAAATACAGTATATGCTCAATTTTGTGCTGCACGCTATAAGTGGTTTTTTAAGAATTAAAGAATTTAAATGTGAATTTTTTTAAAAGAAAAATTAAAATTAAAGCAGACTAGACCTATTTTTCAATGACAACAATACAGAAAACTGCTCAGAGTTAGATTATAAATTTGAACCAAGTCAACTTTTATCTACTTAATTGGGTTATGATTATTTACAATTACATGTTTGAATAACCCAAAATACTATTTTTAATCTAAACATTGGAATATTGTAACTATTGATTGAGTTTTTAAAATTATTTCTTCCTTAAAAATTTTCATAATTCAAAAAGTGGTAGGGTACATTTAAGGATAGTCAATTGATACCATAGCATCTACCAACACAATGGATTTGTCTTCTCTCTCCCTTTTCTGTACATTAACAAACTTTGCTTTACAAGTATCCACTTAGAATCAAATCACAGATTTACAGAAAAAAACATGAAAGGTCACAAGTTTTATTGCCTAGGTGGAAACATATCAGTGGCCCTTACAATATGGACTATAGTTTTATGTATTTAATAGCTGTGTTTCATTCGGTAGGGCTTTTTTTAATCACTACATTTTAATATTGTTTTCAAAAAGAAATAAATGTGGCTAAAAGATTAAACTAGATGCCACATGTATTAATTTATACCATGTTTAATTTATACCAGGTCTTATATAAGACCTCGTCTTATATATTTTTTGCTACGAAAAAAGGCACCAGGTCTTATTTTCTGGGGATATTTAATTACTGACTCACCTCGCAGCAGCAGCACTGACAGCCCCGCCCAGCAGACACCTGCTTCTGGCCCACTTCTTCTACAGTTGCTTGCCACCACTTGTGCGTGTCATCCCCAGACTCTGTTTCACATCAGAGGCCTTCCAGAAAGGCCTTCCGGATTGATGTGCATGGTGCCCCCTGGCTTCCATTTTGCCATCAGAGGCCTTCCAGAAAACCCTCTGCAGTCGATAACATCTGGAAGATCAATCCAGAGTTCTATTATCAGCTGTAGAGGCCTTTCCAGAATGACCTCTGATGATGAAATGGAGGCTGGGGGCAGTGCGTGTGTCAATACAGAGACTATTTCTTGGCTGCAGAGGCCTTTCTGAAAGGCCTCTGATGGCGAAACAGAGGCCGGGGGTGACACACATCAGCAGCGGCAAGCAGCCACAGAAGAAGTGGACCTGCAAAGTGAGGCAGGTATTGGGGTGTGTGAGGCCTGATAAGTGGGGCAGCTCCACCCCCCCATCTCCACTCTAGCTTAGTTTTTACCCCACCCAGATTGGGTGGGGTCTTAACTAGGGCTTATTTGGGGGCAGGTCTTATATTGGGCACACCTGTAAAATCAAGCTAGAACTTACTTTCAGGATAGGTTGTATTTTCAAGGAAACAAGATATGTACTATTATATACATCATTTACAAGGGAGTATTCAGGGTTACCAGGAAGTATTCAGTATTCAGTTTTTATTTACTACATCCTCTAGATAGCAGCTAGCTGAATTTGTAATAATTTCATAATTTAAAATAATATATTGAATTCTGGAGATCTTTGAAAAAAGATTTATTATAGACCTCTTTCTGCCTTATCAAGATGTTTTCTTCAACAAAATTAGAAATAGTAGAATTAATAAGCAGAAATTGTGAGATATGTAGCATTCCTTAGAGGAGTCTTTAGCTGATTGAGTTCATCTAACTAGAACTTTCTGGGAACATTATTAATACCTCATGTGCCCCTTTGTTGCTCAAACTAATTGTGATCTGTTCTTCTCAGTTTGAAACATACAGTAATTCACGTGGCTAAATTTGCTACTAATATGTTTATCTGACCTCCCATCCTTTTGGAAGAGCTACTTAATCAAGAATCTGACATGACCAACAGTCAACAGTCCTATGCTAATGTCTACTTGATCATAAACTTGCTTAAGAAAGCTTTGTCTAGTCTGAGACACTTTGGCAACTGGTTGCAGGATATTCAGTCTAGATATAAGACCACTACATCTTCCTATTACTATTAATATTGTTTCAATTAAAGCTAAGTAGCCACAAGTACAGTTATATACAGTACTTTGCAAAAGTGTTAGGTAGTTGTGCAAAAATGCTTTCAGAAATAGAAGTGTTAATAGTTTATTTTTACCAATTAATAAAATGGAAAGTAAAGGATCAGAAGAGAAATTCAAATCAAATCAATATTTATATAAATAAAATACATGAATGTCAATAATTCACAGATTTTATCTGTACTATATCTGTACTAGCCTCCATTATCCCATCTTAAATGAGAAGGTACCTCAAAGGTTATGGTGTCTTCAGAATGAGAATTCAGATTCATTAAGAATTCAAGTCTTAATGACTAGTATGTATCAAGGTTAAGGAATCAGATAGAGTTATAATACCAAAAGAGAAAGGGAAAGAAAACAGCAGTGACTTCTGAACTTTATCTCAGAAATATATCCACAAAAAGAACAAAGGCAGGAAAAATAGAACAAAAGCACAGCTCAGATCAACCCAAAATCTGATTTATATTTAGCTTTTAACTGTCTCTAGACAACTATATTTCTTCCTAGATCTCCAGTCCACCCCTGATTTGGGTTCTGCTTATTTGGCCTTGAGACAGTCAGAAATAGATGCTTCATATCCTCCCTTGAAAGAGAACATTCAGAAAAACGAAAGTTAATCTGACAAGGAAATCTTTTTGCTTCTGATTCATTATGTAGTGATATTTTTCCAGGCTATGATTGTCTCTGCTTGTTATCTAGATTGACAGATTAGATTTGATTGCCAGATCATGTTTACAGTTCTTATCGATAGTAGCCACTACTGCAACTTAAAGCTCTAGCTGAACAAAAAAATCAATTCAAAGATCAATCATCACATTTACTAAATTAAAATCCATTTCCAAAGCTTTTCTGAATCTTACTGAAAGATGGATAACAGATATACACTACTGCTACCTTGCACCTGATTTCTTTTAGTAGAAAATTCCAGATTCTGAGAACAATGTCTATATTATCAATGTCTATATTCTGTGATATAATATTTGATATAAAAGGAACATAAAGATCTACCTCTTCCAAAGATAAATAATTCTTCATGCAGACTTTCAGTTATAATGGTCCCATACCAAGTATGATTTGAACTAGCACCTTGAATTCTATTCATTAACTGATTGATGCCCAAGGATGCATACAAACTATATGCCTCTTCTCTTTTACATTAAAGTACCTTGTGTCAATAATTTAATACAAATTTAACAACTATTAATATAAAAAAATAAATATGTAAATAATAAATAAACACAGACATTGTAGTCGGACTGATTTTTACTAAGTACTAATTCACATTCATTGCACAAAATCAAAATTGCATTTACCCTAGAGCCATGATGGTGAACCTATAACACGTGTGCCAGAAGTCGCACACAGAGCCCTCTCTGCTGGCATACGCACTGTCGCCCCAGGTCAGATCTCCATGGCGTTTCTTTCATGAGCTTCTGTTTCCCTGGAAATGACGAAACAGAAGCTCATGTAACAAAAAGATCTTACCTCTTAAAACGCACACACCTTTCAGTTTGGCCCTGCGCGCATGCGCAGTTTGGGCACACGATATCTAAAAGGTTTGCCATCACTGCCATAGAGCATGTATCCTTGAAATCAACACAGCTTCCTGCGAATGGTCATTATTTTCCTTCCTCTTTTTATAAATTATTTGCAAAGGTTTTAGAAACTCATAAACAATTAACAATTACCAGGTATGTACAAAAAAAAAAAAAAAATTCAAAAGAGCATTTCTAAGATTGAGTTGAGTCCCATATCCGAGTCCCAAACTGAAATATTTGCTTCAAAGAAGCAAAATTAATTAAATGGCTCTGAAACATTTTGCAACAGTATGACATGATTCATAGATTTTTCTGCTGTTTTGCTGGAATTATTAGAGACAATGTATAATTTTGCAACTTCAGTTTCTTATGTGGTAAATACTTGAGAGGGACAAGTATTGGACTGATTCTTCATTAAAACCTGATATCAGCAATATATTAATGTGACAAAAATAATATTACTTTTGACTTCATTCAGTTTTTCAGCTTCTTTGATTATAAACACCGACAAGCTTTAATTTTGCTCTCCTTTTTGCTAATAGTTTGTATATATGATTCTGGCACTGAAAACACAATTAGAAACCCATTCCAGGTCTTAGCATTTGGAATGTGGGTTCAGGCTAACCTTATTTTTGAATTTTGAACAATCTTGACAATGACTGAATGGGTGCCAGGCTAACACAATCATTGAACCAAACCTCTATTGCTTTAATAGTAAACTGGAGGTGACAGTGCTACAAATGTCATTTTGTGTAGCCTCTTTCTGGCTACCTTGTCTCTCCAATATTATATACCATCAATGTTGTGCACAGAATATTGTAAAAATACGGTGGCCATCAATGAAGGGGAAGGGGAGATGAAAATATATAGACAGATATTTTAAAAAAAGAATTATGCTATTGTAAAATGGTTGAAGATACCCCAGTGAAATGTAGAAACATCTGTGTTGTCTAATATATCTGTTCTGCCTGCTATTTTTGGCTTTTAAAAAAATCCACATGGGTTTTTTGAAGATTTGTCCATTATAGGCTTTTTTTGGATGACCAACTACCTAGATTGATTGATTGATAGGCATACATATTAAATTGAATCTCAAAATTGCTTGTATTAAATTGGATTGCTTGAATCACACATTTGAATTCAATCAGGTTTGATCCTTTTCAGTTTTGAACCTCTAATTCAGTGCTAATTCATGCAGGCCTTTATTGTATTACTGAACTGTTCTTTCACACTAAACAAAATGATCTAATATGTGCTTCTTAAAGTAATGTCAGGATCAGAGCTCAGTGCTACATTGGAATTTTTGAATCCTTATTTTAACCAATGTAATTCTAAGCTACAGTTACTTGCATCAGGCTTTAAGAATAAACTTTGATACTAAACTATGTTTAACCTTAACATAATCAGAGGATTAATCTGCTGGCTATTTCAAAGTACTCATTCTGGTTGCACCACTTGTTTCTTGTTTCCAAATAGCAATCATTATACCAGCTACTGCTTCTTCTTTTTTCTCTCTCATTGCTCTTTTGCAAATAATAGAAGAAAAAGTTCACTATTGTCTACTCAGATGTTTTGTGATCATTCAGTAGGGAAGATTTGCACAATCAAATCTATACCACCTATAACCAAGATAAACTTAGTAGTATATATCAAATTATAGTCAAGATAAAATTGGTTATAGATTGTGATAAAAGTATTCCTTGTCTAGAAGTATGCCTTAGTATCATGAACTTGATCCAGATAAGTTAGTCAGAGAAATTAGAACATGGCTGATGGTCTCAGGTGAATCCATCAGACTAAAATGGGTGCTCAGTGAGAATGACTCTTCATCATATTTACTGCAATTGTTGCTTTTAAAGCAAAATGTTATACAAGATATAATTTTCATTTTTAAGTTGAAGCAAGTATAATTTCATAAGTGAATTTAGGTTGGCCATCTTGGATCTACTTTGATCCCCTAGCAAACATTTCAAATGTTTGTACAGTTTACATAAAGTAAATTGGAACTGCAAGTGCATTTGAGATAAAAACCAGAATTTGCATCAAAATCAGAAAATTAATTAAAATTGTGTTAATAGTAGTTTTATCAAAAATTTGACTAGAAGTCTTAATATTAATAAGTGTTATTTGAAAACTTGGAGCTACAGTAACTGGAATTCTGAATGGATATTTGATAGAATGTAGGATACAAAACTTTAGAAGTTAATAAGACATACTAACAATGATGAGGTCATTCTGTTTTATTGGGACATTATTTTACTATATCTGAGTTGTTTGTAATTGGACTGGCAACTTTCTCATATAAACAGTAAATTCTAAGCCACATAATCAGTGCTTGCATAGTTTTAAATATCAATAATATTAACAGTAGTAGTAATTTACATTTGACTACTTTAAGTTTACTACTTAAACATATCTGTTGCCATGCACTGAATAGAACTTTTGGCACATCATCAAATGCATTTTCTTTCACAATTTGTGAATTAATGATGCAGATTTTATTCTATTTGCCCATTAAGCATTGCATCTTAAGGCAGTGAGCATTTTGAATTATTTTTTTAAGTTTTTTTTTTTATTAAAAGGGTTTTTTTTAAATAGAAATAAAGACAATGTAAAAGAAAGAAGGAAAGAAAGGGAAGAAAAGGAAATGGGAAATGTGAAGAAAGTGAAGAAAGAAAAGAATAAGAAAAAACAGCAGCTTCCAACTTGTCCAATCATGACAATTATGAAATGGCAGCAATGAATATAAAAACCTCAAACTGAATACTTTTATCAAGAAGTCATCTAGATTATATAATATAGCTCAATATGGTAGTCCTACAATGTTCATTATTGAGTCTGGCAGGGTTAATAGTTTGAATGGTGATATATGGGTTGGGCTTTCCCCAGAGAGCCTGGGAGGCATAATTTGGAGAGCAGCAAGTCAGAAAACAGACAAACAAACAAACAGACAAACAAACAAGAGTTTTACTCTTGGTGCAAGCAAACCCAGATTCAATCTATAATTTAAATTGTGCATTGTTTACTAATTCAAGTGTTAACAAATTATGGGAAAGTAGCTTCCAATTGAATTGGTTTCTAGAAAATCTTTAAGATGTTAGGGTTCAAAACAAAACAATCAACTACTGAGTAATTATAACTCAATAAACCTAACTGAGGAGCTAATAAACCATTATTAACACAGAAACATCCAACCAACTAAAATTATGGTTGTGTTAACTGAATTAAGATTCTCTCTGTCTTTTCCATATACTTTCTTATTTTTTTATAATATAAAAATAAAGCTTAAAGTTCTTGATGATATTATATGGTTCTAACATCTTCCAACTGAATACATGACTTTAGCCCCTTGAGAAATTTTAACTTTTACCTCTATATTTTAGAAACATTGATTTTTACAAACAGCTGGTGTTTAAACTATTTATGTGCATGATTTTTGTACCTGATTTCATACAGAATCCCAGGACTTTATGTTCATGTAAAAAGAACTCCATAAAATTGTCTGAAAATTTTTCTCACCACAAAACAAACTTTGGGTATCAAGAGTGACCTCCGCATGTCTTAAGAGTCAAAGTCTTACAAAATTAGTTGACATTATTATAATTGCTATGTTCCTGAAACAATGTATTATGTTTGGAACAGTTAAAAGAAAAATTATCTGGGAACAAGTGAGGAGTATAGCCATCTGTGTTCTTGCCCATTCTGCTGCTGGCTTCACCATCATATTGGTATTCAAAATCATGGAACACTTTAAAAGGAAGGAGAACATGGATTGGTTGTTGGGAAGGGCAATCTATAATGACATATTCATAAAGCTATGCTATGCTGTTCCTTTGCTGGAAGGAAGAAAATAATATGCTTATGATGAAACATAAATTCATCTTGTTCATTAATGACTGATTTTTTTTAAATATGACATTTCCAAACTCTTCCTACCTGTATAAGCCTTGATTATTATATTGAGTATAATATTATATTTGCACTTTAAAAAGGGGGGGGGGTTCAGCACTTTTCACACATTTTTTTCTGTTTTAAATACCACTTGTTTTGTAAACATCTCTCAGTAGTGGCCACTGTCTTCTCAGTGATTGCCCCTCCTGTGTATATCTTGAGGGTAACAAAGTGGGGAATCTTGCAGCAGAAACTTGCTAATTGGTTTACCTTTTCATTTTCCCTAGTCATGCTTCCTCAGTTATTGGAGTGGCTTGTTGGTTGTTGCAGGTAATCAACTTCAGTTTGGAGATCACAATGGACTCTTCTTCTACTAACTCTGTTTTGTTTTGTTTTTTAACGTGCATTTTTACAAGTAATGCAAAATAACAGTAAACATTCCTACAGATTTATGCTTTGATATTTTCCCAGTTTTATAGTATTACCTGCAAAGTTCCCTGGCCAATATTTAATTGAAATAATATTACAGCAAGTTAAATTAGTTTCAGTTAAAAGATTTCATTAAAAAACCTTATTATATTGTCTGCTAAAATGTCTTGTTCTAAACTTGTTTCTGTCTTCCCATTAGTTATTGATTTTATTATTCTGGGTTTTTTAAGCTCTAAAAGTCGTGCTTTTCCCAACAAGGTTTATTTTTTTATCAACTCAGACTTTGTGTTTCCCAGCTGTAGGTAAGACCATCTGTTTGGAAAGCTGCAGGCCCCCTAATTAAACTTCATAGCTTTCCTCTAGGCACAGTGAAAATGGATTAATGCAGCTTTTCCAAATGAGCAGCAGTCAGCACTGGGATGGTTGCACAGGTGGGTAACTTGCTAGCCTACTTGGTTTGATCACTGCCAACTAAGTAACAGCTCCCAGCAGACAGAAGGGTAATGACTTTCTGTTCAGTAGCAGCTTTCATTCTGAAGAACTCCCAACTACATTGCAAACCACCTTATAAGGAAAGTACAAGAACCATGTCACCCAGGAGAAATGTATAAACTCCTGAATTGTGTTTCAATATAGAGGAGGAGTGAGGTAGAAATGAGAGAGAGCTGGAGGGAGAGATTGAGAGAGAGGAAAAAGAGGGAAACAAATGAAAGAGAAGGGAAGAGAAAGAAAGGAAAGAATGAAAGAAAGGGAAAGGAATAGTGAGAGGAAAAAGAGAAAAAACAGAAGAGAGAGAGAGAGAGAGAGAGAGAGAGAGAGAGAGAGAGACCGACCCATTTCCTACAGAAAACACCTGGAGCCACAAAACCTAGGTAGGCATGTGACTCCCACTGTTTTCTTTTCTATGGGAAACAGATCCAAATGGCTCTTTGAGTATTTAAGGTTATAGAGCCCTGTCTTAGACTATGCTGGATTGCAAGTGGAGGGCCGATTACCACAAGTGAGGAAAAGGTGATTCATAAAAAGGATGTTTTTAAATGAAGAAGTGCCAGGGTTATGTTTGCTGCCTTTTTCTTGATACAATCATTTCTTTGCCATTTGTTCCATCAATTTCCAGACAGTATTAAAAAGTAGTAGATACACAAAAGGTTAAAAACAAGCAAGGTCTCAAAAGTTAAAAACAAGCAAGGGATGGCTTTTGCCCCCAACCTCATCATGAGACTTTAGAATGTATGAAGAATATGTGACCTAGAGAAAACAAGTAGATTAATCTGTACTTTATTCTCCATGTATCATCAGTACATGTTTTTTTTTTTCATATTAACATATTCTCCTTTTTTTCATTTCAATCAACAGGAGACTGATAAAAATATTACTATCTGCGAATTGCGCTCTTATTATCATCCCTATTACCAGTTTTAGTCTTTATGTGGTGACATTATTTTAGGAAATCAGTGCATCACAAAATTTGATAACCTCTTCTATTGTAGATGGGCAGAACAGTCAGCAACTCAAGATATTCTATACCATTAAGAATAATATTCTTAGAATCAACCTCTTCCAATTAATTGTAACATGGGAGTTCATTGGTAGAAGAAACCATTGCTTCCCAATCTGAGTAGACTGTATAAGTTATAAAGTATTATATACAAAACAAAAGAACAGTGGGGGGTGGGAAAAGGGGAAAGAAAAGTGAGGAAGGGTAGGGAATGAAAAAGAAAAAGAAACATTGACTTCCGACTCTGTTACAGTAGAATAGGGCATTAACAACAAATCACAACTTTTTGTTTTACCGTAATAATATAAACCAGTCATTTCTGCAAAAGTCTATCAGTCTAATCTGCAAAACCCAAAGTCAAAGTTTCATTCTTTTCCACATTCTCTTGATGTGAGAAGAGCACATTTCTTGAATGAGACTGTGAATGAATCTGTTTTCTTGAAAGTCTGGGAAGAATTAGTATTCATTAAGGAAAATTGAAAGAGATAATGTAGACAGATATATTTTGATTCCTTTTCAGTTCTGCTTTACTCAATTCAGTAGTTTACATTTCATTCATCTCTCACTCTTTTTTCTCTCTCTTTCCTTTTCCTTTCTCTCTCTCTCTTCTCCCTCCCTCCTCCATCCTTTTGGGGGTCTGTGAACAGGTTACTGGTGACTACCTAAGTATGTAGATCTTTTATTCATCTGTTTAGTTTGGTTTGTACTTTCTTATAAAGTTACAAGAATTAGACTAGAACTATATATAGTACTTCAACATTTTGAGAGTCTTGTAAACTGGTTAAAAGCTTAGTCCTGGGGAAGGCAGGTTATTTTCTCATACAGATTCCAGGTGCATGGAGTGGGAAATCATTATCAGTAACAGACAGTGACATCTAACTGCTTGCTCCAGATGTGAATAGCTGTACTCAGATTCTCGAGAACTTGTGTGCGGGGAATAGAAAAATAATGATTGCATTATATGTATATGCATACATAATAACATTTAAATAGACTGTATCTTCTTCTTCCTAGTCTATTCCCCCTAGTGCAGGGTCCACTTATTTAAACATACTGTATATAAAAAGATAAATATATCATAATCAGGAATATACTATCTGATTAATTGTGTTTATTTGTACACAATATTAGTAACACTGTCATTGGAATCAGAACAAATGTACACCAAATATGTGTTTTATGATGTTGTTGCAAGATAGATATAATGAACAAATTTCCTACATTCCTGTAAAAATATAGTACATCCCTATATAAAAAATATGTGAGAAATATTTTTGATTCCTCCTGAGTAAGTCTGTTCAAAGTAAAAATGGGTAGGGGATGAGAAATTGAGAACCTACAAGTAGAGAACAAGATTAATGCCATGGTAAAAAAAAAAATAACAATAATCCTTCCTCAACGTAAAGAAAGTGGGAGATATCAGATATTTGGCTGGCCTGCCAACTCATCTTGGACTTAGCTTTTAGTGTTGTATGGAACCCTACTGACCTCCAACTAACATTCCAATTGGTGTTTCCTATCCTGGACCATCTGTCTAACCTGACTGTAATTCAAACTAAGGAGGTACTCAGCTGAAAAATCATGAGAAGCTAATTAGGATTCTGTAAGACCATTCAAACTTGAATTATGTTTATTTAAAAATACAAGCGGTAAGAAGCAGATTGGGAAAAATTTGATTTTTAAGCAATATGTCATGATAAGGCTCTAGGGCAGCACCTCAATTTTGAGCATCTCAATCTTGAGCTGAGGACAGTATTAGAAAGAAATCTTGTGACAAACAAAAATTTTCTTAGGATACAAAAATGTTCTTAAGAATTTTGATTACACCACTTCAATTGTGTTTTTGTGCATAAATACCCAACCTAGTTTTTATATAAAATCTGAGCTTCTTTAGCCATGAAAAACCTGAAAATAACAAAACCTAGGTGGTGTGTTCTGAGCATGCTCAAGAGAATTGGCCCTGTTGGGATCCTTTGTAACGTTGCATGTTCCTATTGGTTAAGCCATCTGACAGTTGGTATAAAAGAGCTGTCAGGCTGAGTTCGAGGTTCTTCATATTGTACTTCTTCTGAATTGTGTTAGAGCTGTAGCTGTGAGGTAAATAAATACTTACCGTTATAATCCACCTCTGTAATTCATCGTCTGCTCGAGAACACACCACTGGCAACAAGGATGGGATGTTGAATCTGCCAAATTAAGAATAGAAGGTGTGAGTTGAGCCTGAGGTAAACTGACAGCCTGAGGTGAGGAGAGGCGTGAGTCTTAACACACAATGATAATGGCGTCCTCACAGACATTTCCTCCCTTCAATCCGGCTACTGAGACTTGGGAGGCATATGTGGCCTGTTTTGACTGTTTTTTAATCGCAAACGACTACACGAACTTGTCTGCCGAGCGCAAACGCGCATATTTCCTCAGTTTCTGTGGGGCTGAAATGTTCGATACCGCTATGACGTTGATGGCCCCTCAATCCATACATGCTGGAACATGGGCGGCTTTTATGAATAAATTGAAATGCCATTACGCCCCTGCGCCTTCTAGGATTGCCCGCAGACAGGATTCTACCATAGGGATCAAGCCCCTGGGGAGACAATAAATCAATATGTCGCCGTGTTAAGGAAGCTTGTGCGCCATTGCGAGTTCGTGAACCTGGATGACTATCTCTTAGACAGGCTAGTGAGCGGAGTGAGAGATCAGAACCTTAAAAGGCATTTAATTGTGAACCATGATCTGACATTCCAAATGGCGTTTGACGAGGCCTGCGCGGCAGAATTGGCTAATCTATCAATTGCGGAGCTGCCCTGGGGACAAAGCCCACCCAAGCTGAATAGGGAAGCTTTATTAGTGAATGAGACAAGTGAGGGCGGCCTATCCGACTCAGATGGCGAGCTGGATGTCTGCAGAGTACATGAGGCGAGAGCTAAAATGTTCGTGGCTAAGTCACCAAGAGGAGCAGTCACTGAGTATTATAGTTGCGGAGGGGACCATCTACGTGCCTCTTGCAGGTTTAAAGACGCTGTCTGCCACCGCTGTGGTCGGCAAGGCCACATAGCAAGAGCCTGCCGGTCCGCACAGCCACAGGCTAGAGCGAGGGTTCCTAGTAACCAGGAAGGACAACGGCGATTCCGCCCGATGACAGAGCGCAGCCGCGATGCCCGGAGCTTCTCCACAGTCCATATGGTCGTTCCAGATGAAGGGCTCATTAAAAATAAAATCCACCTCACTGTGTACATCGAGGGAAGGCCGTGCCGCATGGAGGTGGACACAGGGTCAGCCACCTCCATCATATCCTGGGCCACCATAAAATGTCTTGTTCCGAAGATTTCAAAAAGGAGGCTAGACCCTTGCAATGTGATTCTGCGAGATTACCAAGGGGGGGCAATTCCCGTGGTGGGCTCTGGTTCTTTCAGGGTTCGTTTTAAGGGATTTGCTGGATATTTATCATTGGTGTTTGTGGATGGGCCCCTACCAAGCCTCCTAGGGCTTAATTGGTTCGATGCCTTAGGTCTCACCGTTCAGGGCATAAATGCCATTAGGTCTACTGAACTTGATGAATTATGTAAGGAATTCCCAGGGGTATTTGATGACCAGTTGGGAAAATATACAGGCACCCCTGTTTCTTTTAGTTTGGATCCCCAGGTCCAACCGCGAAGACTAAAACCATGCCGTGTTCCCTTGGCGTTGCGTCCAAAGGTGGACGCAGAATTGGACAATCTCATTGCACAGGGGGTCCTAGAACCTGTTGATTATGCCCCCTGGGAGACCCCAACTGTCATCGCCATTAAGGTGGATGGTTCAATCCGAATCTGTGCAGACTACTGGGCTACTATTAATCAGGCATTGTTGTCACATGCTTATCCTGTTCCGGTAGTGCATTTGCTACATTCCTTGGGAAGTGGGTCAGTCTTTGCCAAGTTAGATTTAGCACAGGTATACCAGCAGTTGCCTGTGGATGATGAGACGGTCATTGCACAGACCATTGTCATGCATCGGGGAGCCTTGCGATGCCGCCGCTTGCAATTCGGCATGAGCGTAGCCCTGGGAATTTTCCAAAGTTTGATGGAGAGGCTCCTCCATGGAATTCCCGGAGTGCTACCGTATTTTGACGATGTGCTGGTCTCTGCAACCAGCACATCTCAGCTGATGGACCGCCTTCGTTGTGTCCTGTCCAAATTTAGGAGTGTAGGACTCAAAGTTAAGAAGTCTAAGTGTAGCATTGCTGTACCTCAAGTTGAATTTTTGGGGTTCTTAATCGATAGCAAAGGAATTCATCCTACAGAAGTGAAAACTAAAGCTATCCTGGACGCTCCCGTTCCTACGTGCAAATCTGAACTTCAAGCCTTCCTCGGCCTTTTAAACTTTTATGCTGTTTTTCTACCGCATAAGGCATCCGTGGCAGAGCCCCTCCACCGGCTGTTGGACCGGGGTGCTCCATGGAACTGGACCGCGAAAGCCGCTGCTGCCTTTCGAGCGGTCAAATAATTGCTTGTGTCAAATTCTGTCCTAACTCAGTATTGTGAAAATCTTCCACTTATTCTAGCTTGTGATGCCTCCCCGTATGGGGTCGGCACCGTCCTTAGCCATGGGTTTCCGAATGGGTCCGAAGCCCCTGTGGCATTTTTTTCCCGTACCTTGGCTCCCGCTGAACGGAATTACTCACAACTGGACAAAGAGGCTTTGGCACTTGTGGCGGGGGTAAAGCATTTTCATTACTACCTTTATGGTCGTCCGTTTACCTTAGCTACGGACCATCAGCCTTTACTAGGTTTACTTGTGGGTGATCGACAAACCCCACAAATCCTGTCACCCAGGTTTACCCGTTGGTCCGTTTTTTTGGCTGCTTACCAATATACACTTACCTACGTGCCTGGGAAGCATCTGGCCCATGCAGACGCTCTGAGTCGTTGCCCCATGACCACCTTCTTGTGTGACCCAGCACCTGCTTCGGCTGTGTTTTTGATTGACAGTTCTTCTTTTGCCTTAACTGCTGCTGACATTGCCCGCCACTCTGCTCATGACCCTGAACTCTCTCAAGTCCTGGACTGGGTTAAAAGGGGGTGGCCTTTGGGGAAATTGGGGTCCCTCTGGCAACCGTATGTTTCCAGGAAACTGGAATTATCAGCCCAAGGGGGTTGTTTACTGTGGGGTCACTGGGTGGTGGTCCCACAGCCACTTCGAAAGACCGTCCTTGTCTCACTACACGCCGGTCACCCCGGTATTGTCTGGATGAAAGCTATGGGAAGGAGTTACGTCTGGTGGCCCGGCCTAGATAAAAGCATCACAGATTGGGTGGCCTCTTGTCAGCGTTGTCAGGAGTCACGACCACTGCCCCCTAAAGAAAAAGCCCGTGAGTGGGAGGAACCTATGGGTCCGTAGTCCCGCATACATTTAGATTTTGCTGGCCCTTTCCATGGGCAGATGTTCTTAGTGGTCGTAGATGCGTATTTGAAATGGGTGGAATTGGTGCTAATGCACTCCACCACATCCGACGCTATCATAAGGGTTTTGCGCGCACTTTTTGCCACACATGGGTCGCCCAACCTTCTGGTGTCGGATAATGGTCCTCAACTGACGGCATCAGTGTTCGAGCTGTTCCTGGCAAGGCTGGGCATTTGGTATTGCCTCATCTCGCCTTACCACCCAGTGGCTAAAGGCCTTGCGGAAAGGACTGTTCACTCAGCAAAGGACGCGCTTGGCCGTATGGGCCCGGGTGCGTGGTCGGAGTGTTTGGTTGAGTATATGATAGTGCAGCACACGACACCCTGCCCGGTCATGAACTGGAGCCCCGCAGAGTTACTTATGGGCCAGCGTTTACGGACCGTTTTGGATCGCTTGCATCCTCTATATGCCCCTAGTAAACCTCTGGACTCCCATAGTACAACCAGACCCTTTGGGGTGGGGGATTCAGTTTAGGCCAGGAATTATGGGGGTTCCCCATTATGGATTCCCAGATGGGTGATAGATGTAACCGGCCATGTTCTTATAAAATAGATATGGGTCAAGGTAGAGTCTGGAGTCGACACCAGAATCAAATCAGGGCTAGGAAGGTGCCGCCTACCGAGCTTAGTGAACAGACGGACAGGGGTATGGATAGGGTTGAGCCGGGGTTTGGGGACACCCATTCTCCCGATTGGAATAACGAACCGTGCAATCCAACACCTACCAGTAGCAGAGGGGCAGTTCGAGAATACTCACCCAGGGTACAGGAAGACAGTCCAGGGCCGGTGCATGTTGATCCAGTTGAAGATCGGTCTGTGGAAAGTCCTAGGGGTAGGAATGTCCCTGTCCAGCCAGAACACCTGCCTAGGGTGAGCCCGAGGCGCTCAGGGCATCTCTGACATCGACCCGCATACCTCGAGGATTATGCATGCACCATTCCAGGGGAAAGGGGTGTTGTGTTCTGAGCATGCTCAAGAGAATTGGCCCCTGTTGGGATCCTTTGTAACGTTGGATGTTCCTATTGGTTAAGCTGTCTGACAGTTGGTATAAAAGAGCTGTCAGGCTGAGTTCGAGGTTCTTCGTATTGTACTTCTTCTGAATTATGTTAGAGCTGTAGCTGTGAGGTAAATAAATACTTACCATTATAATCCACCTCTGTAATTCATCGTCTGCTTGAGAACACACCAGTAGCTTCCCCACTTCAATGGGGGAAAAAAATATCTTGCTGAAACAAAATATCTTAGTGCTGCCAAAAAAGTGTAATTATGAGGTGATTCCCATACAAACATCTTCATACAAACAACTGCCATTCCTAAATGTTTAAAGATACAGATCTGTTCAGTCTTGGTATCGCCTATACTTCAGATTCCTGGGTTATTTTTTGTCTTCAAAACTTTAACTGTTAATTTACCATTGTTAACTGTGATCTTTTTTTCTTTGTTCTATAGAATATTTGCTTTTTCTATTTTTTGAGTCTACTTAAGGTTTGGCATACAATGACAACAGCATCTCAAAACAGCGTGTGTTTGTGTTTATGACAAAATTCCCTGGTACAAAGGAAAATCTCCATTTTTTCCAGTTATTATATACAATATTCCACTTTATTTCAAGAAATGGTTTGTTCTTCACTGATGTGGAGAAAGATTACAGAGTGGTAATTAAATTAGTTAATCTGCTAGGATATTAACTTTAGCATGTGTGATTGAGAAATTAATTTTCTAAATATGGTATTTACTATCTTTGCAACTTAATAATTTTCAAACTTTATTTTATGTTTCATATTTTTAAATACCCATCTCCCTTGGATAACTGATTATTTATTGGCTTTAAATAATATTTAAATTATGACATAATTTCTTGCCAATTTAAGATGGCAAGTTTATAATAGCAAAATCCACAGGAATTCTTTGCACGTATCTCTCCCAGCACAAACTAGAAATACACATGTGCATGCATTCAAACATATGCACCCGCACACTGATGTTTCTGTTTGTAAGAATGACTCAATATAGCCAAATAATTTTACTATAATACTACATTGAAGATTTACACAGGAAAGAAGATTGTGTGAATGGATACCCACAGAACATAATCCATCCATACTTATGAAAACTTTATTTGTTGGAGATGTTAATTCACCTGTTTAACATTTGTTATGTGGATTTTAAGTTACTGTAGGAAGTTTGCACCCACCCCTTTCCTGGAAGAGTGAAATATTTTAGGAAATATGAAAAAGGCAGAATATTATATTTCCCTGGGATAAGCATGTTTGGAAGCAGCTCCCATCTTCCTGCCCCCACCCTTTGTCAATGGGCCATTAAGGCTTGGGCCAGTCTACTCTACATAACAAAGATCTACCTCCTTCAGGCAGAGCCATAGTAGGAATTGACAAAGATAGGATTAGCCCTCAACACAATAGCAACATAAACTAACACAATGGGACCCATCTAGACAGAGGCTCACCACATGGCACCTGGGAAGATTGCATCAGCCAGCAAGACCCCCACCCCCTGGGAGTCTGACAACCAATCAGGATACTCTTTCGGGGCCCCAAGAAATGCAGAGCCAGAGAGAGCATAAAAACCCGAGGATTTACTGTATCTGCCCTTTTTCTGTTCAGGAACTCAAGCCATGTGATCCTGTCCACCATTAAACCATCTTTCCAAGCAGTCTCCATGTTTCCAGTGTCTGTTTTCCCCACTTGGAGCAGAACCTAGAAGGATGTTTCTTCCAACATTACAAAATAATTGTAATACAGCAGAATGATTTATCATTGTTTAACAATTAATTACTGAATTGTAGCTTTTGTAGAAACAGCCAGATGTTCAGATTGGATTTGGCATTTTTATCCAGCTGTCAAGTAAACTGCCTTTTGCAGTTGATTGATAGTGATTTTGTAATGGTGTTGAAATGTTGCTCCACCTGTTTTGGGATTGAATCCAAGGCACCTATTACTATTGGTACTATATTTGCTTTTTTTGCCATATGCCTATTTGTATTTGCAGATTTCTGTATTTTGTTACCTTCTCCAGTTCTTTTTTCTTCTATTCTACTGTCTCCAGGTACTGCCACATCTATTATCCAACTTTTTTTTTCTTTCTGATCAACATTGTTAAGTCTTGGGTATTATGTGGTGGATGCCTACCTATCTGAAATCTAAAGTCCCAGAGCAATTTAGCTTCTTTATTTTCTATTTTTATTTTCTATGACTTTCTCTATTTTATAGTCCCACCAGTTTTTACTTGCAGGCAAATGTTATTTCGAATGCACTGACTAGTACTTTGTCCTATTATTGTTTTTAGTCAGTCTACTTTGTCATGCTATTGTTTGTAGTCAATCTGTGTAATCTTGCAACAGCTAATCAGATAGTCCACTGTATCTTCAATTTCTTTGCAGAGGGAGAACTTCCTCCCTGTTACTTTCTTTTCAATTCTGGTTTGGTATGCATTTGTCCTTAAGGCTTGGTCTTGTGTAGCCAGAATTAATGTATCTCTTTCTTCAACTTTCCTGGTTGTAAAGCACTATTTGCACTTTGAATTTTGTGATGAAATTTTCTAATTAATTGTATATTAACAAATATGGCTTAGGGGAAAAGAGACACAGAAATATTGAAGAAGGCAGGAATGAGAATGGGGTTGGAATGAGAAAGAATGAGGAGTGTGAAATTAGTAAATTGGCAATTTCTGCTCAATCACCCATTTTATTTTAACATGACAAAAGTTAAGTTCTTCTCCCTTCCTTTGTTTAAAAGTGTTTAAACAAAACACTTTTCTAGATGCTTAGGAGTATTGTATTACTCTCTAATAGAAAGGCTTTTAGAGGTTTTTCAGTGAGTCTGCTTAGATTTCTTTATAAAGTAATGCTTTTATTTGGTATAGTTTGATAAAATGTAATAGGGAAATGTAATTTTATATATATACACAGAGCATTTTGATATGTATTACTTTCTATAGAAAGGAAATTGAAAATGGGTGTAATGTGCAATGATGCATATATAAAATGCTCAGCACCAACTGAAGGATTCTCGAATCTCAGTTTAATAAGTAAGTGGATTATGAATTCCTTGTTTGGGCTTCTCTTTAAAGGCCAAGCCTCCTCAGAGGCTGACATGAAACCAGCTCAGCATGTAATTCAAATGGGCTTTAAAGTTTTCCCAAAGGACAAAGTCTTGTATCAAAACAGGTTTCACAAGTAATTTGAAGTGATTCAGTCCAATTAATGGTTTTCCTTCCTCAGAGGCAGGCCAAACTTTTCAATGTATTTCTCTAGAGAACATATGGATCTTTGGATACAAACTATTTTGATTGATTGGGGTCATTTAGAAAATACCGTTTTTAGTATCATCAGTATAGGAGGAGACTTCTTTGTGAAAACAAAAGCAAAATTTATTTGAAGTAACATTCTTGGCTCTTGATACATTTTTAAATGAGAAAAATCAAGTTTTATTGCCATTGGGTCATAAAACAAACAAACATCAACCTTGTGTTGACTTTCAGATCAAACTACAATATTCCTGAGAAATATATCAGATTTTAGTGTTGCAACCATATGTTTTAATATATTAATTTATATATTAAAGTACATCTTGAGTATTTACAAGGGATAAGCAGAAATTATAGAACATGGTTTGGGGGCTCTGATCAGATACTATTAATATGGATTTTGTATTTGATATAGGTGTACCTGCCTGAATGTTTTATGTGTGCATGAATATGTGTATGTTTGTGTAATGTATATAATTTTGGCGGGAAGTTTAAAAGAACAATAGCACATTGGTGATTCAATAGCTCCCTGGCCAGAGAAGTATATAAAGAGAGCTGTTTTACTGTATGCTTTGCTGGATTCACACTGTGAATTAAAGAGCTGTTGTTATTGAAGACCTTGCTTCTGCCTCGTCATTCGCCGAACCTAACATTGGTGACAAAGGTGGGATTGAGAGGAACAAGAAGCAAGCCGAAGAGCTGACAACAATGAATCTAGCCAGGCAGACGAACTCAGTGCCGAGTGAGATGACCAGGATGTCTGCTTTTGCACCACCAATGCCTTTTGACCCAGCCAGAGAGAAGTGAGGATCATACATGGCTCAGTTCGAGTGTTTTCTGGAGGCCAGTGACCTACAGAGCCTCTCCGACAACAGAAAAAGAGCTCTCTTCCTGAGCCACTGTGGCCCCGAAGTCTTCGACATGGCTGAGTCACTATCTGAGTTGACCCCGGCTCAGTTGGTACCGTGGCAGGTTTTAAAAGCCTCGCTAAGGGCACACTACGCCCCGGTACCCTCCAAATTTGTCCAGAGGTACGAGTTCCGGCAATGGCTGCAATGAGAAGGAGTGCTTACATGGCCACCCTGCCCAAGGCCACCATGCACTGCAAGTACCGAGACCTCGATGACGCGCTCCTAGAGCAACTAATCTGCGGCGTTAGAGATATCTGCCTACAGAGAAGACTTCTGGCCAGGTCAAATCTGACTCTACACATCGCTCTTGATGAAGCAAGAGCACACGAATCCTCCACTAAGGCTGCAGAGACCCTGCAATGACCAGCACCATCACAGATGCCGCACAGGTCAGACCCGGTGCACAGTGAAGCAACTCAGACTGACAGCGAAGGAGAGTCTGATGAAGACGTCTTCCAAACAGAAAGGCATAGTCGTGAGTGGAGAGAGCGTCAAGAGGACTGTGCGAGCTGCAGAGGGTCACACCAACGGCACACCTGCAAGTTCAGGGACACCGTTTGCAGATGCTGCAATAAAAAAGGACATTTGGCAAAGGTGTGCAGGGCAAGTCTACCATCCAGCCATAAGCTGAAGAGGGGACCTAGCCAATCCAAGCCAGTGGAGCACAAAACGGCCAACAAATATGGCGACCCAAAAAATGGCGCAAATTTCAAAAGTCCCGAGACCTGCAGCACCAGAGTAGGTCAAGCAAGTACCGCCCTAGAAAAGAAGATACACACCATGGTGTAAATAAAAGGATGCGCATGTAATATGGAGATTGATACCAGCTCATCTCTATCAATCATGTCCTGGGACACTCTGAAAATGGCCATACCCAGCTTGAAAAGATGTCAACTACAGCCCCAGCGACTATTGCTACATGACTACCAAGGGAACTGCATCCCCGTGGAAGGAGTAGGCATGTTCCAGGTCGAGTATGAACAGCACTGGAAGAAGTGTGACCCCCATCAAGCCAGATGGGTCTGTGTGCATCTGCGCTGATTATAAATGCACAATTAACAAGGCTCTCCAACAAAACGCTTATCATGTTCCAATTGTGCACCATTTACTTCATTTGTTGGGCCCTGGCAAGATTTTCGTAAAACTCGATCTTGTGCAGGCGTACCAGCAACTGCCGGTAGATGGCGCTACCACGGAGGCATAAACTATCATAACTCACAGAGGTGCCTTCAAATGCACTCAACTACAATTTGGAGTCAGCATAGCCCCCGGCTTATTCCAAAGCACGATGGAGCGTCTGCTACAAGGACTTCCAGGGGTAGTCCCCTATTTTGACAATGTCCTTATTACTGTCGCAGATGAGCAACAACTAGGAAACTGATTAAGATGAATGCTAGGAAAGTTCAGGAGCGCTGGCCTCAGAGTTAAGCGAAACAAATGCATGATAGCAGTCCGCTCTGTTGAATTCCTGGGGTACAGAGTGGATGGAACCGGCATTCACCCCACCAAAAGCAAGATAAGGGACATTAAAAGTGTGCCAACTCCCCAAAACAAGGCTGAACTACAAGCTTTCCTGGGTCTTCTAAACTTCTATGCCATATTCCTGCAAGACAAGGCAACAGTAGCTGAACCCCTACACTGATTATTGGCTAAGAAGGCACTCGGCTTGGGGAAAGACTGAGGCTACTGCTTTTGCCGCCGTAAAAAAACTCTTGTCTGTGGACAGTTTTCTAATACAATACAATGTAGCACTTCCACTTGTGCTAGTCTGTGATGTGTCCCCTTTTGGAGTAGGGGCCGTCTTGAGCCACAGACTACCGAATAGACTAGAGGCGCCCATTGCTTACTATTCCTGCACCCTGTCCAGTGATGAGCGGAACTACAGGGAAGCCCTAGCAGCCGTCTCGGGAGTAAAAAAGTTCCACAAATATCTGTTTGGGCGGACTTTCAAACTAGTCACGGACCATTGGCTGCTTTTGGGTCTCCTGGCAGGGGATCGGCCCACCCCTACTGCCTTGTCCCCACGAATGACTTATTGGACTATCTTCCTAGCAGCATTCTCCTACCGCCTTGTCCACCGACCAGGACTGAGTTTAGGGCATGCCGGTGCCCTCAGCCGATGCCCGCTATCGGACATCCTAGAAGACCCAATCCCTGGAGTACCGGTCCTACTAATTGACACTTTGGACTCAAGGCCTATCACTTCTGCCGAAGTGTCCAGAGCCTCAGTTAAAAACCATGTACTGAAGACTGTCATGAGCTGGGTCACGAGGGGGTGGCCGGGAAGGACTGGAGGCGGGGAATTTAAGCATTTTATATTCAAGTGAAACAAATTGGCAATGCAAATGGAGTGCCTATTGTGGGGTGATTGTGTCATTGTACCCTTATGCTTAAGGAAAAAGGGTTTGCGTATCTTACATGACTGGCACCCTGGAATTGTTAGGATGAAAGGACTAGCCAGAAGTTACGTTTGGTGGCCACAAATGGACAGTGACATTACCGAGTGGGTGGGGAAGTGTCAACCCTGCCAAAAGTCCAGGCCAGATCCCCACCACAGCACCAGTGAGGGAATGGGAACAACCCCAAGGTCCCTGGTCTAGAATCCACATTGATTTTGCAGGCCCCTTTCACAGTCAAACATTTTTGGTCATTGTCGACGCCTACTCCAAATGGCTCGAAATCAATTTAATGCAATCCACGACATCCGAAGCGGTAATCAAGGTGCTTCGGAGACTCTTCGCCACCCATGGGCTACCCGATACCCTCGTATCAGACAACGGGCCCCAGTTTACTGATACCCAATTCGAGGGGTACCTGGCGGAGTTGGGAATCAGGCATGCACTTTCTGCACCTTTTCATCTGTCCAGTAATGGCCTGGTTGAGAGGTTTGTGAGAACAGCCAAGGAGGCACTCTCACAGCTAGACGCTGGGGATTGGCAGGCCAGAGTAGACAAGTTCCTGGCTGCCCAACATCCACTGCCACTGGGCACAGCCCAGCCAAACTCCTAATGGGCAGAAAACTTAGGTGCATGCTGGATTGGCTACATCCCAATTTCTCCCCGTATGGGTTCAAGGGAGCCGATAAAAAGCTGAGGGAATTCCAGATAGGGATTGTGTTTGCCAGAAATTATGCCAATGGGTCCCTATGGTTAGCCGGGACTATTTCCAACATAACCGGTCCCAAGTTATACACAGTGGACATGGGAGATGGGAGAATCTGAAGAAGGCATGTAGATCAAATCCGAAAAAGAGTAGTCACAGAACCAGGACCACAATCGGAAACTCCAATCCCTAACTATCAAACCTTTCCCATGACAGCTAGCTCAAGCCTGAGAAGGTC
The DNA here is from genome assembly GCF_059756535.1 of Pantherophis guttatus. Lineage (NCBI taxonomy): Eukaryota > Metazoa > Chordata > Lepidosauria > Squamata > Colubridae > Pantherophis > Pantherophis guttatus. The sequence goes on along the minus strand of NC_142066.1, from coordinate 70,737,399 downwards.
GGAAGACTTATCCGAGGATTTCAGTGTATAGCGCTGCCCTAATGAGATGCCAGTCCCAGCCGAAGAAATCAATGCCCCCAAAGTAATCCAGGAGGTTCCATTGGCAGAGCTGGGAGAGACAAAAGGTCCCTCAAACCAGCTTGACGCCACACCTCAGACTGAATGCCCTAGTCACCTGCATGATTTTGTATGCAAAAATGTAAATATAGAGCCTAAGTGTTCTCTGGGAAGGGAGGGGTATAATGTATATAGTTTTGGGGGGAAGTTTAAAAGAACAATAGCATGTTGGTGATTGGATAACACCCTGGCCAGAGAAGTATATAAAGGGAGCTCTTTTACTGTATGCTTTGCTGGATTCACACTGTGAATTAAAGAGGTGTTGTTACTGAAGACCCTGCTTCTGCCTCCTCATTCGCCCAATCTAACAGTTTGTGTGTGTATGTGTGTGCGCCAGGAGTGGATTCTACTTACCTTTACTACTGGTTTGCAATGGAGCCATGCATCGGTCCCAGTAGTAAAGGTAAGTAGAACCCACCCCTTATTGGGTAACTAGCTGTTTCTTAGCATGGATGTATGTTCCTCATGTTTCATATTTGCTCTATCATTAGATCTATTGTGGTAGCAGCATTTAATCAACTCCAGGTTGTCTTAACTTATCCATGTATGGCTTGTTCTAGTAGCTGCTTATTTTTGGATTGTCTTGGTTCCCTAACATCTGGCTCTGACCTTGTTTGTACAATTGAGGTCAGAGAAGGCATGATTCTCTTGGTTCATGTCACTCATATCTGAGGCAAGCAAATGAAGTATCAGCTGATATGGTTGGTAATTCAAACGCCAGTCTCCTGTATTGACAAGCAGCACCACTATGCTATTCATACACTAGCTTTTATAAATATAATAATTTTCTTCTCATGCTTATGGATGGTATGTGTTTTCCTTAATCTCTGATCCTCTACCAGAGGCTTAGAGTTTGAGGGTTCTCAAACAGCATATTAGCATATAGTTCCTAGTACTATACTTTTCTGTTTTGTTTAATTTAATAATTTAATTTAATTTAATTTAATTTAATTTAATTTATATGCTGCCCCTCTCCGAAGACTCAGGGCAGCATATTAATTTTATTGAACAATTTTCTTTATTTTTTCTTTCTTTATATCACAATTTTCATCTTTACACCACTTCGGTATCAGTATACCTCATATGTACATTCGAATTATTTCCACTTTTCTTATATACATATCTATTTCTTTATAGTTAGTAGCTAAAAATTAGCAACATACATTGATCTATACACTGTGTGTTTCTTATAATTGCATAAATATATATATTGCATTTTCATCACATCTTATCTTACTTTAGTACTATACTTTTCTGGACAGAGAATTCTGATGTTGTTCCTGAGACCTGTTGGAGCTACTCTTCTAGCTTAGAAGTACAACCCCAATTCCTTCTACCACTACTACCACAACCACTCTGGCTTTACTTTACAACACATACATACTTTGTGTATGTATGTGTTGTATATTGCATCAGGTTTCGCAGTCAATTTATTATATAAACTACATTAAGTATTCAAGTTGGCTGCCATTTTCTTATGAACTATCCCTTACTTGCTTTACATATGATCTGAATTCTAGTGAATGGCCTATGGGCTGGCTTTTACAGGTTTACCTGTATTAAACTACTAAAACCTACTATTTGGTGAACCATCTGGAGCCAGCAACAGCTTCCCATCGCCCAGTGCGCTCCCACAGAGAGGGCCTACTCAAGGTGCTGTCGGCCAGACAGTGTCGGCTGGCGACTCCCAGGGAAAGAGCTTTCTCTACGGGCGCGCCCGCCCTTTGGAATCAACTCCCTCTGGAGCTCCGGGTGGCCCCCAACCTTCCCTCTTTCCACCGTGGGCTGAAAACTTGGCTATTTCACCTGGCGCCTTGGACTGATGGGGGTTTTAATCTGGGTTTTATTGAATTTCTTAATTTTAACTTGGACTTCTGTTTTAATGGTTTGTCTGTTCTGTTTGAATTGTTGTGAGCCGCCCTGAGTCCCATGGAGATAGGGCGGCATACAAGTCCCAACAAATAAAACCCACAAGTATTTCATTTATTCATATCCAAAATTCATACTTGATTCTGCAATGTCTGAATCAGTCAGTTCTTGAAAAACTTTTTGAGTATTAATAATATCAATAAAATTGGTTCATTTTTGAAGAGAAGTTGGTGAATTTTGTTACAATAGTAGTCTATATGATAAGGAACAATTTCAGACAAATGCAAGATTTTTTTTTGCATCATTTGAATAATGATAACATACTTTCTTTTGTCATTTTTTATAATTTCATAGTAGAAAAGCAAATATATATATAAAGACTGAATGGACACTTTCTTTCTATGTGCCTATTCCTGCTGAACCTGCTGATGTGGAAATAACATTAATGATGTCCTCAGAATTTCTGAATTAGGTATAGAAAAAAGATCAATCAACAATTGAACCAAATGAGGTCATTAAACAACTCCTCAGGATATGACAATGAGATAGATCTATGTAGAGCAAATACCACAGGAAAAGGATTCCTTAATTACTTCAAGTTTTCTCTACCCTTATCACATTTTGACAAACGATAAAGTGATAGTTAAGATGCTTTCTACCTTTCTCTTTCCTCCTTCCCCGAGGTTTTAGATTAATAATATAAGAATATTTATAGGCCAATTGAATTTTTCCTAAGGATTCCTGGGCATATTACTTTGTTCTGCCTAAAAAGTTCAAGAAACAGACTGAGACGAATTTCACTGAAGCGCACCATTGATATGAAGGGGATTCAGTCATTTCCATTTAACCTGAGAAATGAAAATCTCCAAATTGTGTGTTCCACTTTAGGATTTGAGGTTTCTTCACAATTCTGTTATTTACAACAACACTTAGCATGAATGAACTTAATATTTTAAAGTATTATTTTTACTGTAATAATTATTTCATTATTATTTTATTTAATTATAATTACTATATAATTTTTCAATTACTATTACTACTATTTTCAATTATTATGAAAATATTTTAGAGAAATAAACTATAATTTTAATAGTATTAAACCAATACAAATACATATGATTATGAAAATGGAATAATCTTCTTTTGAACAGTATATATCCGTGATGGCGAACCTATGGTATGCGTGCCGGAAGTGGCACGCAGAGCCATGTCGCCCAGCATGCATGGCATCGCCCATTCTTCTTCCGGGTTTCCAGGGCAGGCATGCGCACCAGCTAGCTAGTCTGCTGGTTACTGATGCACATGCATGTGCAACGATCAGCTGGCCTTAATGTCTTAGTGTGCGTGCGCACTGGCCATGCCATCATTGCCCACATGCAGCCCCGGAACTCCGCCCTTTGCCAGCCAAGAGCGCTGCCGCCAGTCAGTCCTGTGCACCTGGCTGCCTGCCTGCCTCTTCACCGCCACCATGAGGAAAGGCCCCGAAGTTGCGCTGCCTGGAATCCACGTGGTCTGCTGCAGGAGGGGCCAGGTATGGCTGGCTGGACGCTGCCTGGAGCTGAGCTCGAGGCTGGCAGGAGGAAGAATGTTGCCTCTTAGCCAGCTTGAACTGTCTGCTGCCGCAGCCTGCCGCCATCCCCTCTCCCCTGCCAGCTGCTCCTGCCACTGCCAGGGAAGTGGCTGTGCGAGAACCGCTGCCTCCAAGGGCGAGGGGGCGGTGATGGCAAGGATGGGCAGTCCGGGTCTTCCCTGTCTCCCTGCCTGAGCAGACTTCTAGCATAGCCCCAGGCCTCCAGAGGGAGGGAGGGAGGGAAGCCCCCGCCTGCTTCTCCTGCCACCGCCACCCCCTTGCCCCCAGCAAGAGTGGTTGTGCTGCCGCTTCTGTGGCAGCACCAGGAGCAACTACTGGGGCAGAGAGGGCGGGGGCAGGCTGTGGTGGCAGGCCGTTCTCGCTGGGTAACAGGCTGCTCCTGGAGCAGGCAGGAGAAGGAGAAGCCACCAGCGGGGAGGCAAGCTGCTCCAGGAGGACTGGAGGAGAGTGCAGCTCCTCACTCATGGAGATCCACCGGTGGGGAAATGGTTGTGGAAAGCAGTACGAAATGCGCGAGCCAGAAAGCGGTCACGCCGTGAGGCTCCAACTCAAGGAGGAGAAGACGGAGGAAGGGGGGGAGTCCAAATGGCAGCTACCTGAAGCAAGCTACAGCGCGATTATGCAGGGCGGTTGGAGAAGCGGCAGAAATAGCAGCCAAGGCTGGGCTTTCAGCGGGTAAGCAAAGTTCCCCTCTGCTGTGGGGAACTTTGGAGAGGGCGGGGACAGGCTGTGCAAGCAGCCTGTCTCTTAGCTGGCGAGAACGGCTACAGCCCTGCATAATCGTGCTGCAGCTTCCTTCAGGTAGCTGCCATTTGGACTTCCCCCCTCCCTTCCTCCGTCTTCTCCTCCTTCAGTTGGAGCCTCGCAGCGTGACCGAGGCTGAGGAGGGGTAGGATTGTAGCTGCACGGATCCTGTGGTGTCACCCGTGTCCCCTGCCCTGCAATGATAAAGTGCTTTGACAAGGAAAGCTGAGTCTCCGGCTTCTCCTGGAGCAGCAAGGAGAAGGAGAAGCTGCCAGCGGGGAGGCGAGCTGCCCCAGGAGGACCGGAGGAGAGCGCAGCTTCTCACTCATGGAGAGCTACCGATTTGGAAGTTGGCGTGGTAAGAGGTGCGCTGACCAGGAAGCGGTCATGCTCCCTGGCCAGAGAGGGTTGCACAAACCTTTGCTGGAGTGAACGTGCAACCCTCTCCTGCCAGGGAGCATGACCGCTTCCTGGCTCGCACATTTCTTACCGCTTTCCGCGACCATTTTCCCACCGGTGGATCTCCATGAGTGAGGAGCTGCGCTCTCCTCCAGTCCTCCTGGGGCAGTACAAGAACCACTCTTGCTGGGGACCAGGGGGTGGCGGTGGCAGGAGCAGCAGGCCGGGGCTTCCCTCTGGAGGCCTGGGGCTATGCCAGAAGTCTTATCGGGCGGGGAGACAGGGAAGCCCCGGACTGCCCTCAAAATAGCGACTTTCCAGGCCCAAAACGGGGGGGAGGGGTCCCGAAGTGCTTGTGCAGGGCGCGCATGCGCAATGTGGGGCGCATGCGCGGAGAGGGTCATGTGTGCATGCGCATGTGGGAGGGTTTGCATTGCATTATGGGTGCTGGCACACACAGGAGCTGTTGCGCGCGCACATACACACTTCCAGCACACCACGAGAAAAAGGTTCGCCATCACTGGTATATATGAATATGAGGAATATTTTTATTACTGATGTTGCAGTAATTGTTTCTATTTGGGTATTTCAGTATTGAGGCCCTTCACATGAGCTACATGAAAATACTTTTAATCACATAGGAAAGGCTATTTATTTCCCCACATCTAATTGGTGATTCCATACTCATGAAGGAAGACATTGAATGGAAAGGAGAGATCCATGTTTCATGATTTTAGTATTGCTGGAGCGATCTTTGCAATAAATTGTACTGGTACATTAATGACTACCAATGATGTCATCAAATTATTCATACTGCCTGACAGAACAGGACTTTTAAAATATTATTTAACCTTTACTGGCAAAAATCACTGAAAAGATAGATAGCTAAATAATTTAATAACTTCCAAGAGATAAAGTTTGCAGTCTGACTCTTCTTGAAAAACAACTTATCTTATTTAAATCCAGCAGGAATGTACCTAGCTCAGTGAATTAACGTTCAATTGAGTGATTTTCAATCTGTTCATTTCTCATAGGTAGGACTTCCAAGTTGCAAAACACAGAAGATCTATGATGTTATTGGTTTCTGAGACTTGGGAAGAGTAACAGAGACAATCTGCTTCTGGTGATATTACTGATGCAGAATTCTCTTTTCCATCATTTACTTGTAGCATGGGCACATCTGCAGATCTTTCCTGGCACACAAATATGTTCAATACATTTTGCATTCCTAAAATCAGTACATGACATTTCCATTTGGAAAGATCATGTTAAAATTATGATAAATACTTTGTTCTGTGTAAGAAACTGGAAGGCTATTCTCTTCAGTCAGAATAAACTATTCTGCCACAGTAGACCAATTTTTTTTTCTTTTAATGACCGTGTAATTCCTTGCATGGGAGTGGAGTTGAGACGACTGAATGGAGTTTGAGCCTTTACTGGCCGGATGCCATGCCTGATGTCTATCTGGAGTTCACAGCACACAATTGCTCATTGCGCTCAAAGAGAGAAATATCTGCTGCTTCCTAGGATTGAACCCACAGCCTCCTGATTTTGAGACGAGAGCTCCATCTCTAGGCCACCACACTGCTCACTGCCACAGTAAACCAGTACTCTTCCTATATTAAATTTATGGGTATAGAAAGTATTCTTTTTTAATTACTTCCTTGGTATAGAACAAAAGCTTACTCCTAAGGTTGAGCCTTGGTATAGAACAAAAAGTTCTATAGCTTGACTTATACTGATTCCTGATCAGCAGTGCATTGGTAGGTATTTGTCCTTTGAAAATGCCCACTAATAGAATTCTATAAATAACAAAAGCTTTCTGTCCTAGGAAGTTCATGTTATGCCAGATGGCAGTGATAAAAACTTTCCAGAGGATTTTCTCTGGGATATAGAGAAAAGAGCCCTGAAAAAGTAGCCATGGTGTTTGCCTCCCAGATACATATTGCAAATGTTTCCGCCTGCAGCATGGTTAATTATGTGCTGCAATAATTGGCATATGTTAAGAATTGTGGGAGGAAGCATATGCTAGCTTGCCCAGCTTGAAATCAAATGGCCAGTTTTATCTCTGAATTATAAGTCTGAATGTTTTTTACTATAAGAGCACCGTTATCAAATAAAACTCACTGAACTAATATAAAAGAAAGAGTAATAAGTTTTTTAAATCACTATTTTATTACATTGGGCTAAATAAAAGGAAAGCTATATATATATTGTTTCATATCAAAATTAAAAGAGAAGAAAGGTAAAACAGCCTAGAAAGCTAAATCATAATTTGAAAAACAATCAAAAATTTCTTAAAAGACTTCTATTTCAAGGAAGTGGTCTTCCTTGACTATTTACCTTTTTTTCCCTAAATAAGTTTGTAGGAAGTTAGCACCCACCCCTCTCCTGGAAGAGTGAAATATTTTAGGAAATATGAAAAAGGCAGAATATTATATTTCCCTGGGAGAAGCATGTTCCCTGGGAGAAGCAGCTCCCACCTTCCTGCCCCCCACCCTTTGTTAATGGGACAGAGGCAGAAACCCAATCCTTAGTCAAAGGACATTTGCAACACAATAGCAACAGAAACTAACACAATGGGACCCATCTAGACGAGGCTCACCACATGGCACCTGGGAAGATTGCATCAGCCAGCAAGACCCCCACCCCCTGGGAGTCTGACAACCAATCAGGATACTCTTTTGGGGCCCCAAGAAATGCAGAGCCAGAGAGAGCATAAAAACCCGAGGATTTACTGTATCTGCCCTTTTCTGTTCAGGAACTCAAGCCATGTGATCCTGTCCACCATTAAACCATCTTTCCAAGCAGTCTCCATGTTTCCAGTGTCTGTTTTCCCCACTTGGAGCAGAACCCAGAAGGATGTTTCTTCCAACAAGTTCATATGAATGCAGGTTATTGAGGTGGAAATGATTGAAGCTGTTGTTGAAAATAAGCAAATGGGTATTAAGGGGGAATAGGTGAGGGTGTTTGATAATTGGAAGGTATTGCAGTGGAGAAAGGAAGGAAGGGGCAAAATACCATAAGCTCCATCAGAAGGAAAAATTACTCCTGGTGTGGAAAATTTCAATGGGCAAGAAATTTTACTCTATTGTGAACTACAAATAAGGTAGAAGGAAAATAATAGCTTGAATCCTCCTAGAATATTCCTTCTATCCCAAAGACATTATTTAATTATATCTCACCTTTATTATTTTGATAAATAACTCAAGGTAGTAAATATATCTAATATTTTTCCTCCTCCTAATTCCCCCACAACAATAACCCTGTGAAGTGACTTCAATGAGAAAGAGTGGTCTTCATCATCTGGCTTTCATGCCTAAAAAGTGGGATTAGAACTCACAGCCTCCTGGTTTTTAGCTTTCTAGTTCTCTAACAGTCCTGTAAAAATACATAAAACTGAAATACAGCTTCTTCTAAACTCTAATGGTTACTAGTACAACTCTCACTAGAAGTCCCTACTGCTGACTAAGTCCAATCAGTAAAGCTTCAAAGTTTGTAATTTAGCAAGGGAAAGTAGAAAAGTTGTGATATACAGCAAAAACACCAAATTGCTTATAATGCTTATTGAGTTTCCCCACTGTAGATGATTGTTGTACCTGGGAAATGTTTCCATTGTTGCAAAACTGCTATTGGTATTAAAATTGCTTTTGCCAAAATAGAAAATGTATCCTGAGCTACCATATTCAAAATTATTTGATTCCCCAGCAACTGTTTCTTGTTTTTACAACTCAGTTCTGGATGTCATTGCTTATTGATAGTACTGCTCATTAAGTTGCAGAAGAAAGGCATGCTCACTAAAGATGAAGCCAGGAAATAGGAGTCTTTAAGAAAATACTGATCAGATATCTTCAAAGTTTCCTTTATTGCAGAACTGGTGATAATTGATGTTTTTCATTATTATTGCTAAATATCTTTTTTTTCAAATTGTACTTCATTGTAATATCCAGTGATGCCTTTTGAAATACCTTTCCTATTGTATTCTTGGAACTGTATACTTACAAATCCTGAATGTTGTATGTGATGAATTCCCTAATAATTGTTTTATTTTGGGAACAAATATCTGTTTTCAGTTTCTGTTTCTCCATTTCTATATGGGTTCAAATAGATGATTCTAGCCCCTTTCATGAATCCATGCTATTATTTTAGTAGACTCTTATAGGTCTTTTTAATAGAGTATGTTTTGTATCAGCATCATAGAAAAGTTTTTCAAACTTTAGACAAATTGTTGCCTTGTAGCTGAATAATTGCTGAAATGTAATAGTAGTGGTCAAAAGAAATCACCTACTATGCTGCATAGTGGAAATGCTTATTTGGATGAGAACAGCATAATATTAATAGTAATCATTAAGTATTGCATCCAACTTATTCATTTAGATTTTGAAATTATTTTAGATGCTATGATAATTGTTTTTCTCATGGATCGAAAGGAATTAAGAGTGTTGGGCAGTCAGCCACATTATAATCTATATAAATAAAAATGTAAATGTCCATTTGTACATAACAGCACATCTCTGAAAGTTCTTCACCGATTGCTTTCAAAGTTTGACACAACGTTGCATTCGACTACGGGCGTGTTTATATATACCTATATTATATACATGTCACACCTATGACAGGTAAAAACATGAAAAACATTGAAAAACAGCACCATCTGCTGGATGTAAAACCAACATGGCAGTCTCCCAGCCCTGATTACACTCAACAGATTTCTGCTCCTTATATTTAAACTATCCTGCCACCAGGCTCGCAGGTAGGCAGCCGGCTCCCCACCAGGAACCCCTTGCAGCCGGTGCTTCTAGGGCTGGGCAGGGCCCGCCCAAGCCTGGCTCTGACCTCCCCCTCCTCCGGCTGCCCTGCAAACTAGCCTCACTTGCTGCTGCTCCCCATCCCCCTCGCCATCCACTCTCGGGGCTCCCTCCAAAGAACACCTGGCAACAAAGCTGCTTGGGTCCGCCAAGCGGGAACCTTCCGTCCCTCACCTGGCCTGAATTGCGCCTGGTCCAGCGCTGCCACGGGCCCCGAGGTCAGAAAGACCAGCCGCTAACCGGCACAGTTCATGGAGCCTACACAAAAATTTCGGCCTCTGGCAGAAAAGGGGCTCTGGGAAGGCTTCGGGGGTGGAAACGGCCAGGAGGGAGGATGACCAGCCCTCTTTCATTTCGCCTCAAAGAGTGGGAGATTTAATCATTCCCCTGCCCTTGGCAGGCGGGGGAGGAGAACTGCGCAGCAGGGGTCCAGAGGGGTGTGCGTGGCTCCTGGCTTTGCCACTTTCTTCCTTCGGGCAGGAAGCCCCAAACCAGCCTCGAACCCCCACCACACCCCCTCCCTCCCTCCCTTCCCTTCCCTTTCCTTCGATTCTCCAGAGAACATCTGTGTAGGGAGGACAGAGGGAGCCCCCAAGTTTCTGCTGTGGTGCGGAGAGCTGCGAAGACCTGGTCTGAAAAGCTAAGGGCAATGGCGGGGGATGCAAAAGAGGCAGGGCCAGAGACAGAGATAAACAGAGAGCGAGGGAGAGAGACACATAGAGAAATACAGAGAGACCGGGGGGGGGGAAGATAGAGAGACACATACAGAGATCCAGAGAGGGGGGGAGAGAGAGACATAGAGAGATACAGAGGGGGGAGAGAGAGAGACATAGAGAGATGGCGGGGGATGCAGAAGAGGCCGGGCCAGAGACAGAGATAAACAGAGAGAGAGGGAGAGAGAGACATAGTGAAATACAGAGAGAGAGGGTGGGAGAGAGAGAGAGACAGAGAGAGATACAGAGAAGGGGGAGAGAGAGACATAGAGATACAGAGAGAGGGGGAGAGAGAGACACAAAGAGATACAGAGGGGGGGAGAGAGAGACAGATACAGAGAGAGGGGGGAGAGAGACACAGAGAGATACACGGGGGAGAGAAGGAGACATAGATCAAAGAGAGAGGGGCAGACAGAGAGGGAGGATTTTGTGGTTCCCATTTTTATTTATTTATTTTTATTTATTTATTTAATTTGTATACCGCCCTTCTCCAACAGGACTCAGGGCAGTGAACAGCCACAGTAAAACACAACATATAAAATTTAAAAGCAGTTAAAAAGACATTAAATGATTTTGGCCCTCAATTTAAAACAACCCAGTTAAAACCAATTTCAAATTAAAACCGCAAGGATGGGATCAAGCCAGCCCGGCTAGATGGAATAGATGTGTTTTCAGGGCCCGACGAAAAGTCCAGAGGTCTGGTATCATGCGTATCTCTGGGGGTAGGTCGATCCAGAGGGCAGGTGCTGCTACAGAGAAGGCTTTCCCCCTGGGGGTCACCAGCCAACATTATCTGGCTGACGGCACCCTGAGGAAGCCCTCTCTGTGTGAGCGAACTGGCCGGTGGGAGGCTATTGGCGGCAGAAGGCGGTCCTGTAGATACCCCGGCCCTAAGCCATGGAGCGCTTTAAAGTGGTCACCAACACCTTGAAGTGCACCCGGAATGCCACAAGAAGCCAGTGCAGCTCGCGCAGGAGAGGTGTCACATGGTCGCTCCCATAATCCCCCGCGTGGCCACATTCTGGACCAACTGGAGCCTCCAGGTGCTCCCCAAGGGGAGCCCCATGTAGAGAGCATTGCAGTAGTCCAGGCGGGAAGTGACGAGTGCCTGAGTGACCATGCGTAGGGAGTCCCGATCTAGAAAGGGACGCAACTGGCGTATCAGGTGGACCTTATAAAAAGCCCCCCTGGCCACGGCCATCATATGCTCTTCTAAAGACAGCCGTGTATCCAGGAGGATGCCCAAGTTGCGAACCCTTTCCGTGGGGGCCAATGATTTGCCCCCAATAACCAGTGATGGCACCAGCCATCATCTTCACTTCCTCACTTGCAAACATATATTTCCTTTTCCAAAGTTTTAATTTTGTTTTCCATAAATCAGCTTAATTCTCTTTCATATTTTTATTCCAGATATAATGTATCAAATATCTTTCTTTTGAGCCTGCACTTAATTCCTTCTTCTGTTCCTGCAAATTGTTATTATTTCAACTATAGGAGTTCCATTTTAGATTCCTTTTCTTTTCACCAAATCAAACTACCTGCAGACAGGAAAAAAATCCTTCTCCACAAAATCCAGTGATTTTTATCTGTAAAGTTCAAAGTTTCCCATAACAAAGAGAAGTTACAAAGTTCCTCTTTAAGCCAGATGGTGTCTCTCTATAATCCACATTTTCCATTAGTCATGCAAGACTCCATTTTGCCATTATATAACCATCCAATTTATTTCTTCTTTTTTTAATTTAAAAAGTATCAAATCTTCTTTTTTCTTTTTAAAATCCAATTCAAGTTTTAAAATATTTAGTCTTACCATATCTCCTTGATTAATTCCTTTAGTTCTGTTCCAAAATTAGTTATTTCTCGGGTCTTTGCCTCTTTAAGGTTGCAGTTTAATTTTTTTCCAAAGCCCCTTTTTTGCATAGCCACTGTTTTAGGCCAGAGGTCTTCTAAATATTAATATTGTTTCAAATGTTGTTGCAAGCCTGGGTTGTTGTCATTCACCCGGCTTCAAAGAGCTCTGTTTTACTCCGCTTTCCTCCAGCACTTTTCTCAGCCTGGTTGTCCCAGCTTCGTGGCAGCCTCCATGGCTGCCGCCCCCTGCCACCAACTCACAGAGGGTTCCCTCTGACCTCCAAGGAACTTGCCTGTTCCTCTTGGTCGTCCGAGGCGGTTCGGCAGCCAGGGTTTTCATGGGGCTCATCTATTTCTCCAACTGTCTCGCCGCGACGCCAAAGAAGAAGAAGAAGAAGAAAGATCTTTAAAATTGAATATCTGACTTTGTGGGTTAAAGATTGGAAAGTTTTAAGGACTATAAATTTAGGGGATTTTGAGGAACAGTTCCTGGACTGTGAAAATTTTACCAATACTGGCATTTTTAGTGCACCATCCTTAAAGTTCATCAGATGATGGCATGCTGCCATAAACTACTCTTAATGACCATTTTGTTGTTATTCCAGATTGCTCTGCATTGTGATAGATTTAGTTTGTCATATACTAGTTTTTATGTTCTCCATCCATTTAATGCTCCTACCCTTCCTTTTAGATTCCTTTTAGATTTTTGTTTTTAAATATAATTGTTTTATTTATTTTAGATTTTATAATTATTTTTTAAATGCTTTTATGCTTTTTAATTTACTATACCTTCTTATTCTTATGCTGGTCTTGAAATATATTAAAGCCTTGATTTGATCTGAATGTAGTCACAGTAGAAAAAAAAACTGGGAGCAATTTTTTCTTACCTCAAACTCATTTTTTCTAATATTTGATATAATAGGAGAATGCTTAGTTGGCTTGAAAGTAATCTTTTGAATGTAATATGTGTTAATTGGCCAGAACACTCAAGTTCCTGGTCTGACTTAATTAGCTACATGCTTATCAGTAGAGTGTAGATGATATTTTTTCAAGCATCACAGGAAGAAAAAAAAAACAAGAAAAAAACCTCTTTTATTCTGGCTTTTGCATTATAAAGTACAAACAATAATTTTACAGCTAGTTTACTCTTATTAATTGGAAGCTCAGTCCATTCAACATTAAACTAAAATTTAATGTTTCAAACTATTGCAAGAGATAATCTCAGTTTATTAAAAATTAAAGAGGCCAATGACAGTAAAATAATTAGTATTATTCCAAATGTACTTAGCACTTGTATGTAAGTTTGCTGATGGGAGAGCAGCTGGGAGAATAGTGACATCTTTTCTATCAGTTATTGCTTTTTCTTCCCATTTTTAGGGTTCATCAAAAGCATTAAATTATAGTATCTGCTACTTAATCTGTCTCATGGATTGATTGAGAAAATTCTGAGAATAATAATTTGATAAATTATTAATTAATTTATTATTAATTAATTAGAATCCATTAATTAATTAGAATCTACAAGGAATTCAACTAATTCTCAGCAATTCATGAAATTATTATTTTCAAGTATTAAAATGAAATATTCTGTTTAGATATCAACCATTGTTCTATGAAGTTAGTTGTATCAAAAGATGGACACAAGGTGCCAGTTAATCAGGATTCATATCTGTGCATTTTCAAGCATTTTCCTTTCCATTTTTCTGACCATTTAATGGAAACCTTTGTTTGTTTGTTTGATTGCTTGGTCTGTTGGAAACTCCAGATATCAAACAAAATCACATATCTAATCTTGAATTTCTTCGTAAACTGTATCATTTCCCCTCATTTATATAATTGATTCCTAGCTGCATATACTAACTATTCTGTCTGAGTAAATGATATACATATCTATTTTTCTTGTAAAAAGGGCAAAAACAAAACAAAACAAAACAAAACCCCCAACCAATAAGGATATAAATGGGGTAGAAGAGAATGAAATAGAAAGAATTAAGTTCAAATGTTACAAAAAAGTTAAAGATGCAATAATTAAGTAGCAGGCATGAGCCCTAGTTGTGGGCATCCATGATCTTTATTAATATATATTCTAGATATCTGAAGTTGATCATAGATATTTTAAAAAGTGGAGTCAGGCTTTGTCCCCAGTATTTCCTCTTTTCTCTTATTCCTCAATTATACACATTTTAAACACAGATAAATGCAATCAGTTTTAAAAAATGGGAATGTAGAAGATTAATATGATTATTGCCTGGTTAATTGATGGGAATTAATTTCTACAGAATATAGATTATTTTACAGAATAATTGCTTACAATTATGGATAGTTTTAAAATGAGACAAGTGCAATTTATTTTCTTTTAAGAACAGGTATTGGTGTACAACAGGTGTTTCTGAGAATTATGACTAGTTGGCAATATGATTTAGCATTTCAATTTGATAAATCAGCATAGATTAAAAAGAATTTTAAAAGTTTCTTTTTTAGAATATCAAGAATTTAAAATAATTTATGGCATTACATTAAAATTGCTTTAAATAAATCAAGAATGCTTGTACATCTTTCTTCAGATCAATATTATTATAATAGTATTAAAAAGATAGCAAATAATTTGTGTTTCTTTTTTACCATATTGTTTTTTGACCATAGTTAAATAAATGCATTGGAGAACACATTGCAGTAATGTAAAGGACATGAATCATCAATGTTAGAAAATACTGGTCTAGTTAGAGTAGCAACTGAAGTATCAATTGAAGCTGCCTAAAAGTCCACTAGGCAGGGCTTTCACCCTGCTGATTAGGGAAGTAACAACTAAGACTGATTGCTATTTATTGATACAAGTGCTTTAATATTATTGGGGCGTAACTGTTTTGCATTATGCAGATGTGGGAGCTTGCCAACACCAGATCAGACTTCCATGACATCTCCAGCATCTCCAGGATGTTGACGTATTGCTAGGTGTCAACAGAATATTGATACTACATGCTACATCTCCACCTTATTATTGATCATGGGGCATCTGTATAAATGTAAAATAGGTGGAAAATTCAAAATCCTGGCATCCCCATACTATAGTAACAAAAGCTTAGATTTTACAACCAATGGAATCTCCTAACTGAGATAGGAGTAGGATAACTTTACAGTGCCTGAAGGATGTTCCAAAGGGTCCATGATTGATGGTATAAAATGCTACCAAGTAACTGCCACTTTATATTTAAGTTAAAATGCTGAAATATTGGTTAAAGAAGGTTAACAAACTTGCTTAAATAATTCATAGTTTAATAACAAAAATATACTTAAGAATATTATAACAGGATTGCAAATTTTATATTGCCTTCTTACCTGTGTTAAACATCAGTCTCCAATATTACCTCTTAATTTGTTCAATTCTTCTGTTATACTAATTGAAACTTAAATAATTTCAGTAACTCCAATAAAGCTTAGTTAGTAGGTTTTCACTGGTGCTATTTATTTAAAAAAGATATTAATTTGGGACTCCCTTTTTGATAAGACAGTTTATACTTTTTAAATAAAGCCAAAATAATGTTGAGAAACCATTGTAACCTTTCAAGAAAATGGTATCTGTACATCTTCTCATTATATAATTATCATCCTTACATTGTTTCTTCCACAACACATGAAAATCAAAATTTAAAAATAATCATCCATACCTTGTTTTCAAAATGAGTCTGTTATATCATGAATCATCATCTCTTGAAAGTGTTTTCTACATTGCACTTTTTCATCAGCTATCTATTTATTATTCATAACAGAATTATAAACAACCAACAAAGTGCTGAACATGAATAAAACACACATATCCTTGCTTACAGGCTGACAATCCTTTTCCATCTAAATTCTATAATGCTATATTATGTTTTTAATATCATTTAGGCAACTCTTAATCTTCTTCTTCTTCTTCTTCTTCTTCTTCTTCTTCTTCTTCTTCTTCTTCTTCTTCTTCTTCTTCTTCTTCTTCTTCTTCTTCTTCTCCTTCTCCTCCTCCTCCTCCTCCTCCTCCTCCTCCTCCTCCTCCTCCTCCTCCTCCTCCTCCTTATTTTATTTTAATTTTAAATTTGATTTACAATTTGGGGACTGGTAAAAAATTAACAGTTCAAGTCCTAACCAGAAGAACCTAAGAGCTGTTAAGTAGTGTCTGAGTATATAGGCCAGAGATGGCTAACCTTTTTGCCATCGCGTGCCAGGAGGGGAGGGGGAGGTTCACGCATGCGTGTGCCTACACCCATAATTCTATGTGCGCTGCCCTGTGCATGCATGCGCAACACACACACCCGCGCTCCTGACACTCAATGGCCCAGTATGCCCATTTTTCTTTCTCACCTGGCTCCAGATCCTATCTATGAATCTGGGAAGGGCGAACACAGCCTTTCCCAGTCCCTTGGAGGCCCTCCGGAGGCCTGACACGGCCCATTTCCCAACTCCCAGTGGGACAGGAAGTGACATTTTTTGCTGTCCCCAGCCTCCAGAGCCTTTCTAGGAGTCTGGGGACAGCAAAAAACGTTACTTCCTGTTTCAACTGGAGTTGGGAAATGGGCTGTTTCAGGCCTCTGGAGGGCCTCCAAGGGAGTGGGAAAGGCTGTTTTTGCCCTTCCCAGATTCATAGATAGGATCTGGAGCCAGGTGAGAAAGAAAAACGGGCCTCCCCCTCCCCGGGCCCTGTTTCCCTACTTCTGGTGGGCCCAGAAGGTCCGAAAATCAGCTGGCCGGCGTGTGCATGTGCGCCAGAGCTGAGCTGGTGTGCCCACTGATATGGCTACATGTGCCACCTGTGGCCCACGTGCCATAGGTTCGCCATCACGGATATAGGCAGTTCCGAGTAAAGTGGGTTTTTTAATAAAGTCAGAATATTCAGGTCTGATAAGTTCAGAATTTCCAGTTATCTAGACAGCCCTTTGAATATTTCTGCAAGGGCTCCTATTACTATTGGTACAACCATTGATTTCTTCCTCCACAATTGCTCAACTTCAATTTGCAGATTGTGGTATTTCATTATTTTTTCTAGTTGTTTCTCTTTCATTCGTGCATCTCCTGGTATTGCAATATCAATGAACCAGACTTTTTTCTTTTCCACAGTAGTGATGTCAGGTGTGTTGTGGGCCACATGTCTGTCTCTTTGGGTTTGAAAGTCCTACAAGACCTTGACCTGTTCATGTTCAAAAACTTTGTCAATTTGGTGTACCCAGTAATTTTTGCTGCATTCAACCCAAACATCTGGCAAAGCTTCCAATGTCTGATTTTTTGGCAACTTGATCATAACATTGTAGATAATCAGTTTGTGAGATTTTGCTGCCACTTATAACATGATCCACTATTTCATTTTTCTTGTTGCATAAGTGGCATTTGCTGTTGTTACTGACATGCTGAATTTTTGCTTTCATGAAATTGGTCTGCAGAACTTGTTCTTGGGCAGCCAAAATGAAGCCTTCAGTTTCTTTCTTCAGCATCCCTGATCTCAACTATTTCCATGTTAGGTTTGTATCTACCTTTCTTTCAATGTCCTTCAGGTATTGACTGTGCATAGGCTTCTTTTTCCAGTTAAAAATTCAATGCTCAATTGTTTCCTTGTAGTATTCTACTTTCAATCTTGCTATTTTTAATAGGTTTTCCTTGTTCACTTCCTTCAGCAAAGGCTCTTTTTCTTTTTTTTTTATTTGGTCATTTAAGTTGTGTTTTTACCCTTCCACAGTTTGTTTCATCTTTAAGAGACCTCTGCCATCCTGAAATCTAGGCAAGTACAATAGATCAATGTGCTTTTCACATGTTTCCATGTGTCAACCCTACATGTATGAAAATCAAGTCAAGTTAACTATGTTTATTATTGTTAAAGACCAGAGACCAGAACAAGTTAAAAACATTCAAGAAATATTCAGATAAAAATTCTAGAATAAAATAATAAAAAACAGATAAAATCTGTATTAAAATCACAATTTGGTATCCAATCTGTCAGTTACACATGAGCAAAACACAGCATGGCCTAACTATACTATAATATCAATTCTTAAACTGTGAGGGCCATAGTCATTAAATACTCCACAAAAGAGTAGTAATGTAAAAAGGTTTCTGCATTACTTGTATAAAATAGCTGTGATGGATTAATCATCTGGTTCTGATGAATCTGAAGGAAATCAACAACTGGCAGATGATCTGAACATGTTTTACTGCAGGTTTGAAAGTAAATTACAGCCACTTATCTCCACAACCCCATCTCAGACACACCAACAACAGCCAAGCCTCCTACAACTGATCCTATCCCATTGGGTTCACAACCCCTAGTGATCACAGAAAAGGAAGTGCAAGACCTATTTCACAGACAAAAGCAGGAAAAGCTCCAGGCCCAGACAAGATAACTCCTTATTGCTTAAAAGTCTGTGCTGACCAATTGGTCCCCATTTCCACCCGAATCTTCAATAAATCACTAGAGAGGTGCTATGTTCTTTCTTGCTTCAAACTCTCTACTATCATCCCAGTGCCGAAGAAGCCTACCATCAAGGAACTGAATGACTACAGACCAATTGCTCTAACATCTGTAGTCATGAAAACCTTTGAAAGGCTAGTGCTGTTCCACTTGAAAACCATCACGGATCCGCTATTAGACCCCCTGCAATTTGCATACCGAGCAAATAGATCAACAGATGATGCTGTTAATATGGCTCTGTACTACATCCTACAACATCTGAATCTCCAAAGACCTACCGAAGGGTCCTCATTGTAGACTTTAGTTCAGCATTCAACACCATCATGCCAGGCATTCTTCTAACTGAGCTAAACCAGCTAACAGTACCTGAATACACTTGTAAGTGGATCATAAGCTTCCTAACAAACAGGAAGCAGCAGGTGAAGCTAAGCAGAATCACATCAGATACCAATACAATTAGCACTGCCCCCAAGGCTGTGGTGCTCTCCCCACTTCTCTCTGTATACCAATGAGTGCATCTCTAATGATCCATCTGTTAAACAATTGAAGTTCGCAGATGACACAACAGTGATTGGTCTCATTTGAAACAATGATGAATCCATAAACAGATGGGATGTTGAACAACTTGCCTCGTGGTGCAACCGGAACAATCTGGAACTGAACACACTCAAAACTATAGAAATGGTGGTAGACTTTAGAGAAACTCTTCTGTACTTCCACCTCTCATAATACTAGACAACACAGTATCAACAGTAGAGACCTTCAAATTTCTAGTTTCTACCAAACCGCAAGATCAAAAATGTCATCAAAAAAGCACAACAAAGAATATTCTTTCTGCGCCAACTCAAAAAGCCCAAACTGCCCAAGGAGCTGCTGATACCGTTATACAGAGCAGTTATTGAGTCTGTCATCTGCACCTCTATAACTGTCTGGTTGGGTTCTGCAACCCAACAAGACAGACACAGATTTCAGAGGATAATTAGAACTGCAGAAAAACAATTGCTACCAACCTGTCTTCCATTGAGGACCTGTATACTGCACGAGTCAAAAAGAGGGCTGTGAAAATATTTACAGACCCCTCGCATCCTGGACATAAACTGTTTCAACTCCTACCCTCAAAATGATGCTATAGAGCACTGCACACCAGAACCACTAGACACAAGAATAGTTTTTTTCCCAAATGCTATCACTCTGCTAAACAAATAATTCTCTCAACACTGACAAACTGTTTACTAAGTCTGCACTACTATTAATCTTCTCATTATTCCCACCACCCATCTCCTTCCACTTATGATTGTATGACTGTAACTTTGTTGCTTGGATCCTTACAATTTATATTGATATTGTTTCTGGATTGCTTATTTGTACCCCATGACTATCATTAAATGTTGTATCTTATGATTCTTGATGAACATATCTTTTCTTTTATGTACACTGAGAGCATATGCACCAAGACAAATTCCTTGTGTGTCACTAAATAAAATAAAAAAATCTATTCTATTCTATTCTAATCCCCAGTGTTGCTGCACAGAATCTAGTCACCTGCATTGTAATCACAATCTGTTCATCCTTAAGCATCCCCTGGAGATAAGTAGTACAGGAACGGCCAGAATACCTGTCAATTGTTGGGAGGATATATTTTTCAAATATCTCTATAAAAAGAGCATCGAAGGAGTATGTGTCCTATGGTCTCCATCTCTCCTGAGCCCACAGGGACAGAGTCTTTCAGTCAATGGTATCTTTTTATACTTGCCATGCAGAATAGCCAATGGAAGCACATGCCACCATGCCAGAGAAAATGCTTTCCAGTGGTTTGCCATTCCAAAGGGCTAAAATAGTTGGCAGGAGCACCAACATATTTTATACAATCTGGATCCAGAAACAATGTAACTTTCCCTAAGTCTGCTTGTTTCTTCATGTCCTCTACCCTTTGTTGCATGGTTTATTTTGCTTTGTCGTAGTCCAACTTGAGTATTGAGACTGGAGAAAAACTTAGTTTGGCAAGACTGGACTCAACGGCCTTGATCCATGAAAAGGAGAATTTGTCTTGGAGGATTAATGGACAAGCCCTTGCAGAAAAAAATTAAGCTTTAACAAAAAATTTAAAGAAATTCTATAGATTCTTGCTTCGACTTTTATCAATTCTGTCTCCAGGAGCAAAGTGCGTTTGAGACACAATTCGGCATCTAGAAAATTGCTTTAATAAATTTGGATTGAACTCTTTCCAATGGTGTGAAACACAAAGCTGAGGGTCTGAGCAAGATCCCATAAAGAAGCTGTGCTAGCGACTTGGCCTGAAAGAGTTTAATTGCAGCAGGAACATAGTATCCTCCCTTTGTGCAGAAAAATTTGAGAATAGTATTCGCTGATCTTTGGCCAGAGTCAACCGCATACTCACCATGTGCTTTTTTTTGAGCTTTTCTTATCTGGGGTGGTCATGGCATGCATGACCACCCCAGATACTTAAAGGTGGTCATAATGCAAATCAAAATGCCCATGGGGGAAAAATATATTAGAAACTTGCAAATCTCTCCATCTTAACTCTGACCTTCACTGAAGAGAGAGATATAACACCAATTCTTATGCACCTCATTCTTTACAATCCATCCACTATTGGGACATTATTTTAGATACAGAAAAAAGGTGGTGTTTGATATGGTCTTGTTTTCCAATGTTTCTTCATTGTGAAATGATTCATGGTGTTAATTTATGTGCCTGACAAGAATAAATGTTTAAACAACACAGACTCTGCATTTGAGGGTAATATGTTGGGCTACATATAATTCAGAATCCCACTGGCCTAAAGCAGACATGATAAAAATTGGCTGAATTTCTGTCTTTCCACAAGCTAAAATGCTGCTTGTCACCTTATTTTATTTATAATTAACAGAAATACTTTAATTCTTCTCCCTACCATTGATAGGTGCAAGTTTTTCCATTTATCTAGATCTGCTTTAATTTGTTGTAACAGTCTTGTATAATTATCTTCCTTGATTGTGATGCATCTTGCATCAGTTAGATATATTTCCAAATATTTAACTTTCTTAACTATCTGTAAATCTAATTTCTTTGTCAGTTCTCTCTTCTGTTTTTCTGTAAGAGTTTTAGCTAATTTTTTTTGTTTTATCTTTATTAATTTTCAGTCCTGCAACTTGCCCATTTCTTTTCTTTACTTTTACTTTTATTTGATTTATATACTGCCCTACTCCCAAAGGACTCAGGGCAGTGAACAGCCAACAATAAAATACATATATACAAAATTTAAAAAGCAGAAATAAAATTGAATTAAATAGTTCGGCCCAGACAAATTAAAACCCCAATCAATTTAAAACAAATTTAAACTTTGAGTATTAAAAATATTAAAAAATATTAAAATTATTAAAATTATTTAAAAAGAGGGAGAAAGTTAGGCCAGGCCCGCCTGGTGAAATAAAAAGGTCTTTAGAGCGCGGCGGAAGGTGCGCAGATCCGGGATCCTCCATGTCTCCAGGGGGAGCTCGTTCCAGATAGTAGGTGCCCCCACAGAGAAGGCTCTCCCCCTGGGGGCCGCCAGTCGACATTGTTTGGCCGACAGCACCTGGAGGAGCCCCCCTCTATGAGAGCGTACTGGTCGGTGGGAGGCTATTGGTGGTAGTAGGCGGTCCCACAAGTACCCAGGTCCTGAGCCATGGAGTGCTTTAAAGGTGGTAACCAAAACCTTGAAGTGCACCCGGAAGACCACCGGGAGCCAGTGCAGCTCGCGCAGGAGGGGTGTTACATGGGAGCACCATGTCGCTCCCATTACCACCCGCGCGGCCGCACTCTGCACCAGTTGGAGCCTCCGGGTGCTCCTCAAGGGGAACTCCGTGTAGAGAGCGTTACAATAGTCCTGGCGGGAGGTGACGAGGGCATGAGTGACTGTGCATAAGGAGTCCTGATCCAGAAAGGGACGCAACTGGCGAATCAGGCGAACCTGATAAAAAATCCTCTGGTCACGGCCGTCAAGTGCTCTTCTAAAGACAGCCGTGAATCCAGGAGGATGCCCAAGTTGCGCACCCTCTCCATGTTTACCAACATTGCCTGGTCCAGGGAAGGCTTCTTGAGGAGAGGCCTCACCACCGCCTCTTTCAAGGCGGCGGGAAAGTCACCTTCATCCAACAAAGCATTTATAATCCCCTGGAGCCAGCCTCGTGTCACTTCCCGGGAAGCCAGCACTAACCAGGAAGGACACGGGTCCAATAAACAAGTGGTCACGTTTAGTCTGCCCAGAATCCTGTCCACGTCCTCAGTGGTCACAGGATCAAACTCACCCCAGATAACATTCTCAAGATCTACCCCAGACCCTCCCCCTGAGACTACCCAGTCGGAGTCCAGATCTTCCCGAATCTGAGTGATTTTGTCATACAGATACTGAACAAAGTCCTCAGCTCTACCCTCCAAGGTAGAGGTATTCTTCTATTACTCCCATTAACTTAGGGCCTGTTTCCAGTGGTTCTTCTAAGATAAATACTAAATCAACTGGAAATGCTTGCAATTTGTATTTTTCCCTCTTTATTTCCATACTTTAATTTCTAAGTCTTGCTGATATTTCTGTTTAATACTTCCAATGTTAATATATACAGCAATGGGGACAATGCACACCCTTGTTTTGTGCCCTTTTTTATATTAAAATTCTCTGTTAAGTCCTCATTAACTTTTGCCATTTGCTTACAATATATTGCCTTAATCATTTTTATAAACTTCTCACCAAAATCCATGTATTCAAACTGTTTTATCATAAAGTGTCAGTTTACATTGTCAAAGGCTTTCTGTGCATCTAAAAAAATCAGTGCCAACTGTTTTTCCGAGTGCACTTCATAATATTCCAGCGTGTCTAGTACAAATTTTACATTATTTTCGGTTTGTCTTTTTGGAAGGAAGCCATTTTGGTCTGGGTAAATAAATTTATTCAGATATCTTTTTAATCTCTCTGCCATTATTGATACAAAGATTTTATAGACTGCATTTAATAATGATATAGGCCTATTGTTCTTTATCTGTTTCAAGTCTGAGTCTTCTTTTGGGATTAAGCGATATTGGCCTCTATCCAGGTGTTTGGTATCTTAGCTTCTAACAAAACCTCATTATAAACCTCTAGCACTGGCAAACTCAAGGTATCCTGTAGTTGTTTATATACTTCAGCTGGTAGTCCATCTGATCCGGAGGTTTTATTATTATTTTTGACTCCTTATCGCTTCTGTCAGCTCCATCATTGTTCTTTTTTTTTTTTCATTTAGCATATTTTTAATATTTTCAGTCACTTTCATAATTTTGCTTTTTCCAAATATTGTCTTATCCTTTCCTCTGGAATTTCTTCCTTATCATATAGTTTTTCATAGTACTCCTGGACTATTTTCTTTTTGATCTCATTTTGAAACTCTAGGTTTCCTTTTCTACCTTGTAATTTGTTTATCAATCTCTTATCTCTCTCTTTTCTCAGTTGGTAGGCTAACTATCTTCCTGCTTTGTTCGCATTTTCAAAAAAGTTTTGTCTTGCTCTTTTAATTTGCTGTGCCAATTCTTCTTTTTCTATTAAATTTAATTTGTATTTTATTATTTCCATTTGTTTTTTTGTTGGGTTTTTTTTTTTTGCGGTTTCCTTTTTTGGATCCTTTTGCAGTTCTTAATTCCAATTTTTTATATTCTCCTTCTAATGTCTTTGATATTGTTTTTTCTTCTTTTTTCTCGCTGTATAAATAATCATTAGGCCCCTAATATGTGCTTTAGTTGTATCCGATAGGTTTTGTAATGAAGTATCTTTTTTGTTTTCTTTTTAAAAATTCCATTTCTTTTACTATTGTTTGCAAAAACTCTTTTTCTTTTAATATAGATTAATTCAATATTCATCTCCATCTTTTCTTTTCTCCTTTTCATTTTACTTTTATAGGGTTATGATCAGCCCATAAATTGGTTTCTATTTCTGTCTCTTGCATGTTGGTTTTCAATTCATGTATGCTCCAAATCATGTCAATTCTGGACTTTGCAAGTATAAAAATGATATCTTGCTGAAGTTACTGGTTTTTTCCCAAATGATTCCCATAACATTGACAATGTTGCAGAAGTTCAAAAACAACGGGAGCTTTGGACTACCAGATTGGGAGCTTTATCATCATGCAGCTGCACTAACATGGGTGAGGGAATGGATAACACTTGGACATAAAAGATTATTACTTTTAGAAGGCCATGATCTACAATTAGGATGGCATGCTTTTCTATGGTATAATAAAAGCAAAACTCATAGATATTTTCAAAGACACTATATAAGAAATGCTCTACTTTCAGTATGGGAAAAGGTGAAAGCAAAAGTTTACATTAAAATTCCAGTTTGGCTCTCAACAATGGAAGCATTTATACATACAAATGTAGTAAATATGGAAAAAATATTAACATATAAAGACATTTTAAATGTGGAAGAGGAACTTTAAACCGAACAAGAACTGCAGAATCAAGGTGTGGATTTATCATAGTGGAAAATAAAATCGAGATATGAGAAAGACATGAAGGATTATGGTTTTTACAAAGAATTTACAACATTTGACCTAATAATGCTAGGAGTAGATGAAAAATTGATAAAGAAAATATATAACTTCTTGTTAAGCTTAAAAATGGAAACAATGATAGTATGGGCAAAGAACTTTGGATATACTATAGACTTACCTGGTTTCGCTGAAACTAGGACCTGTCCAGATAATAAGCCCAATGGGGTTTTCAAGCGCATGCGCTAAAATAAGCTCCTCCAAAATAAGCCCCTCCCAAATACTTAGACGCATGTGCAGCTGCCATGCAAACAACATGACGTGAGGAGGTGAGGCCGGAGGGGGGGAGGGAGGGGGAACATGCCCCACATGCCCACATACACCTGCCATCCAGGTGGAATGGCCTTGCAGAGGCCGCTCCTGCAAATCCTAGCTTGTGCACCTCTTCTCTTAGTGGTAACCGCAAAAAAACCTCTTGCCAGCCCTAGCCCTGTTGACCTGGGACTGGGGGAGGGGGACTGGCACCGGAACTCCAAGAAGTGACCGGTGCAGGCTGTCTGTGCAGCCATGAAGTGGGATCGGCATGGCCAGTTCTTGCCCGCAGCATTGCCGGTGAGGATCAGGTCAAAGCCACTGCCGCTGCCACCCAAGATCAGCAGGCCAGATTCGGTGAGCTGGACTCACCGCTGCCACTCAGGAGAAGAAGAGAGAGAGGAGGCACTCAAGAGAGCACATTTCTCACATATTTTTCCTCCTGGGCATGTTCAGCTCCCTGAATCTGGCTTGCCAATCTTGGCTGGCAAGGGGGAGTGGCAGGTGGAGAGGGATGGGACAGTGGAGAAGCGAGATGCATGGAGCGAGATGGGTTTCCCCTTGCTGTCTCTTCTCCCCCCTTTGCCAGGCAAGGCAGGAGCTGGAAGTCAGGTAAGACATGGCGGAGAAGCGAAGGGGTGTGAGAGCTAGGGTTTGTGGAAGCAGTCTCTGTGAGGCCGTTCCACATGGATGGCAGTGTTGGGCATGTTTCCTCCCTTCGCCACCCCCACTTCATCTACTCACCTTGTGCTGTTTGCATGTGAAGCAAAAAAAAAAAAAAAAAGCTGCCACGATTGCTAGAGACAGCGGCCTGAATGACACTAACGAAGCAGCTGGTTGGTGCTCTGGCACCAGTCCCCCTGCCACGGGCTGAGGTTTAGGGGCCTCCTGCACCTGAAAAATAATAAGACCCCCCAATAATAAGGCCAAGGCCATATTTTGGGGGTCAAAAGAAAATAAGATCCTGTCTTATTTTTTGGGAAACATGGTAGATGAATGGCAAAAGCTTTGAGAAAGAAATTGTAAATGGACAATGGCAACTGTATATTATATAAATGTTTTATAGGTGGCATTTATCACTGGCAAGATTAGCAAAGATGTTTAAAAGTATATCCGCCAAATGTTGGAAATATAATCAGACACTGGGAATGTATTATCATATGTGGTGGATATGTGAAAAAGCAAAGAAATATTGGACAAAAATACATACATGGTTGGATAAAATATTAAAATAACACATAGATTATAAACCAGAAATATTTTTGCTAAGCATAATACCTGAAAAGTATGATAAAGGGAACCTATATTTAATATTACATGTTTTGACAGCAGCAAGTATTGTGTATGCACAATATTGGAAAAATGAGGAAACGTCCACAGAAGATGATGTAATTAAGAAATTTTTAGATTGTGCCATAATAGATAGATTGACATTAAAAATAAAAGAAAAAGAAGATACAGAATATTTTCAAACATGAGATTTATTTTATAAATGGTTGGATAGTAGAGGTAGAAATTAGTGGGAAGAGTATTTTTGTATAAAAATAAACTGCTTCAGACAATATGCTGTTCATTAAGCATTATGTATGTATGTAATGAAAAAATATATAAATAAACTGTTTTAAAAAAGAAATAGTTTCTTTTACATTTCACACTTTACATATCAATGAATACAGATAAGAAATGAGTCCTAAGTAAATTCAATTTATAATTTAAAACCAACAAGAGGCACACTTATTTGTCCCCCCCTCCCTCCCCCAAAAGACTAGTATAAAGAAAGCAAAAGCTGAAATGGGCAATTGGTACTTATTGGGATTATCCATATGATCCAGAAAGCATTATCTTCAATCTAAGTATTATTTATTCCCAGTGCCCTTGTTACATTGGCAAATCAAATTTGTTACATAGGTTATGGCCTTATCACCTTCAATATGATTGCTTGAATGTTATGAATGAGGAAGCAAACTTAAATAATGGTTGCAAACAGTTGAGGAATAGAGATACTTTACCATATATATATTTGGGTTGCATTTCAGAGTAAATTAATCTGATCACCATTCTCCAAACTTATGTGCACTTTCAAGTTATCTTTTTTATATATTGGTGGATGTAAGATGTTGTCTGAACTTGAAACATAAATAAAAATATAGAAAAGGCAAACTTGTCTACTTTGGACTACAATACATCTCAAACTTCTTATTTTGAAAAGAATATTAATTTTTAATTTTAATTTAATTTAGTATAATAATTTAAAAATGCATATTTATTAAAACAGAAATGATAACAAAATATTAAATGTTATGATAGAACAAGTATAAGATTGAAATGGATGGAAAGCAATGAATCCACGGTGAATAGGAGAGACATTTATCCAATAAATGTGGAGAAAACCCACTTTTTCAGTTCCCAGCAGTTCTACAATAGCCAAAACACCACACCCTGTTCTGGTTCCACTGGGAAGCCAAAAAAAGAGCAGGTTAAATTATTGAACTTAGTCAGCAGCTAGAATGACCACATACAGCAATGCAAGAGTCCAGGACTATGAGTAATCCACGAGGCAAGGCACAAAGTCAAAGCATCCATCCAAGGTCCAAATGTAAGTCCAAAGGTGGGAAGCAGGAACACGAAGCAAGGCAACCAGACATGTTGTTCCACTGACATCCTTTTCTTTGGGGAGGCTTAAATAATGCTGGTGCAGCCTCCCTCCCCATCTTGGTCATGGTTACCGCAAGAACCAGACCAGTGGGCTCTGTTCCTGTCACTTCTTCAGTTGTACAGTTTAACTACTTTGTCTTCAAATTAAAAGTTACTCAGATGCTTTGAAATTAATTATAGAAACAGGGTTGAGAAAAGGATTAGTCATTAATTGTTAATTCATGGCAAACTCTATTTGAGTAAATGTTCAATAATAAAGAATATATGACTATTTTGAAATAGTGTAATGCCAACTGTGATAATGTATGTTTTGTGTCTTTGATATAGAATGGTAAATATATATTTACCTGTTCATAATATATACATTGAAGAAAATAACACATTTAATATACATTTGACAGATTTGATTAGGTATGTGACTCTATACACAGAAACACTAGGCAGTTTCTAAATGTGTTTAATATCCATCTGCATTTAAATAAATTCTCTTATTATATCCAATTTGGTGAGCTAGCTGGTCAATCAAGTTTTACATTTTAGTGTTGCTCTCCTAGTTTCACTTCTGCATATCATTATTATTTTCTTTCCACCCCAATGATTTTTTTTTAATTTGAAAGCTAGAAAAAAATTAAAATGGAGCCAACAAAAGCTATTTTCAAGGATAGTGAACTTGCATAGAAAGCAATGGGCAATATGGCACAGAGTTTTATGTTGGCATACCTAAAATATGTGCAGGCAAACAGTGAGGGTTCCTACCTTTAATGCAAGCCTACATAAATTCAGTATATGCACTTAGGTGTATTGCAAGTTTCCAAATGATTAACAATTAATTAAGTGGAGGAGACATCGGTTCTTATTACTTCAATCCCGCTTAACCTATACCAATGACTATCACTGAATAATTAAAAAGCTCAATATTTTAAAAGTCATGCAATGTATATATTGTTCGTTTGTTTATTGTGTGATCTATATTTTATTGTTGCATACCCAAACATAATAAAGTGTGATTAAATAAATGCTGTGGCAGAGAGACAAATTAGGTTTCCTTCTCCTGAAGTCACAAGTAGACAATGCTGTATTTGTTCTGAATCTCTTTGTAGACCTCCATATTGTCCACAGCTGCTTTCATACAATATTTGGAATAGAGGAAGCGCAGACAAGTCAAAATATAGGGTCAAGTCAACAAGACATCCTGAATAGGTCAGACAGCAGTAAAAATTCTTAACATTATTTGCATGGTTGATTCAAAATCCCATTGTCATTCCTCTACAATATATTTGAACACTATTAGATTAAGTCTCCTGTTATGTCTCCAATACTGAGTATCATTTTTCTTTCCTATGGAAATGCATTTATTCTTTAATAATAATTTCAATGTCTTGAATATTAAAATTTAACATCTTCTGAGCCCTTAATTCACTTTAAACTTTCAATAGACAAAATATTGTTTTTGCTGTTTAATTTGAATTGTTAAAGTTCATAAAGATACAGTTTCATTTATTATATGACAGGTTGAAGGCACTCGCCCAGTGACAAATGTTTCCAACCTTTGTCATTTTGAAGACAAGAAGAAATTTGCCTAATTTCTTTAAAGCAATTAATAGGCAATTTCCTAAGGTGGATAACAAAGGAAGTGAGAATTTAAAGTTCTTTGAAGGCTACAGCTAGAGCAAGAATGGCACATTTCCTTGTCTCTTGGTTTAATGAGACTGGCTTTTTTCTTTTTACAGTGTCATGGAGCCCTAAGTCTTGATTTGCATCCTTTCTTGAGATGCAGTGCTTAGAAACAGAATATAAAGTGCTGAAACTGTTGGAATGTACCAGTTCAGATTTAACTAAGTGTTCTTTCATAAAACCAACTAGTAAATAAATAAAATCATTGCATTCTCAGACTTGTATATCTGAGAAGACAGAGTTCAATATATTTCCCAACTTCTTTTTTTTAAAAAAATACAGTTTCTACTTACATTCAGAACCGAAGCAATATAGAAATTTAAAAATAAGCTTTAGCCCTGTTACTTGATAAGCTCGCAATTTAACATTACTTGTAGTTCATAAATTTCATATGCCGTATATTAATTTACCACATTCAGTAATGTTTTTGTTCCAGGTTTTTTCATGCTTTTGTTCAGAGTTTTAAATATTTACATAAATTCATCTTTTTATTTTAAAACAGACATAATGTTTCTTTTCCTTCTCTTATCCTTCTCCTCCCCCACCAGCACCACAACCACCACGAGCACCACTACCATTCTTTCTGACTGCATTGGCAAGGTTTCTGCAAGTAGTTATCTCTTCTTTCATAGAACTGATAGAGTCTGCCTGGCCCAGGGTCGCCTGGTTTAGTGCCCAGACAGGATTACAGGATTTACAATGTTGTGTTATGTAGCCTGATAATTTAACCGCTACACAACTCTGCCTTCTTGTTCTATTTACTCATTTTAATTTTTTTATGGGTTTTGATTCAGCTCTGTATAACCTCAGGCTGCTGTTTACAGGATAAAGGCATGAAAGAGTCTCCATTCTTGGCCAGACTTTTTGCAAAAATAGATCAGCATAATGCAGACGATTAAGCTCAAACTGAAGTACATATCTGTACATTGGAGTGCAAATGGAATCTCTGGACATCTCTGTGGATTATTAAAGACTGCGTACCGGCAGGGGCCTTAGGTGTCTGGTGGAAGCAGGGTGGCTCCCACCATTAGATTTGATTTTTCAAGTTTGATTTCTTGGCATCATTTGT
This sequence comes from Pantherophis guttatus, assembly GCF_059756535.1. NCBI lineage: Eukaryota > Metazoa > Chordata > Lepidosauria > Squamata > Colubridae > Pantherophis > Pantherophis guttatus. Next base: position 70,706,676 of record NC_142066.1, on the reverse strand, counting down.
GCTAATGGAAGTAGAAAAATACAACAATTTTAAAAAATCTTCTTTTTTTAAATATTCATAAAAGAGCTGATAAATTTATACAATATACAAAAGATGAAGCACAAATGTGGCCTGTGGTCTGTGACCTGGTCTTGGGTCCTCATTAAAAACAACAAGTACACAATAAAGGAACTAAAGTTTGTAAAAAAAAACAAACATTAAAAAATTTCTTTCCACCAGCAAATCACTGCAGCTATGATCAGGCCAGCAATCTGGTTAGCAATCTGGTTTTAGGGGAGAGAGGAAAGAGCAGAGCTGTTTTTTTTGAGTTCTTCAGGCAAATGACTGGCAAACAGACAATTTAAGCTTTTAAAAAAATACTTAATCCACAAAATGCACAAAAGACCATCAGCAATTTGTACATCTGCATGCACAAAAAAACAGCAGACAACCATATAGAGTTTAGAAAACCTTGCTATCTGTTGTAATGATTTAAATTCAAATAAGTTCCAGACCATTTTATTTCAGCCTATTTTGCATGCAAAATAGGAAAAAGTGGTGTTGGAAGAAACTTCCTTCTGGGTTCTGCTCCAAGTGGGGAAACAGACACTGGAAACATGGAGACTGCTTGGAAAGATGGTTTAATGGTGGACAGGATTACATGGCTTGAGTTCCTGAACAGAAAAAGGGCAGATACAGTAAATCCTCGGGTTTTTATGCTCTCTCTGGCTCTGCATTTCTTGGGGCCCCGAAAGAATATCCTGATTGGTTGTCAGACTCCCAGGGGGTGGGGGCCTTGCTGGCTGATAGTCACATGTGCTTCCCAGGTCACATGTGGTGAGTTTCTGTTGCTATTGTGTAGAGGGCTAATCCCATCTTTGGCAATTCCTACTATGGCTCTGCCTGAAGGAGGCAGATCTTTGTTATGTAGAGTAGACTGGCCCAGGCCTTAATGGCCCATTGACAAAGGGTGGGGGGCAGGAAGGTGGGAGCTGCTTTGTCTGTAAAATATGCTTCTCATATTTCTGCCTTTTTCATATTTTCTAAAATATTTCACTCTTCCAGGAAAGGGGTGGGTGCTAACTTCCTACAGTGGGAAATAGATTTCTTTCATATGTAACTTTTTCAGCTCAAACTTTACATTCCAATATTTTCCAAAGTTCAAGTTTTTCAGGTTTGCAAAGCTGTCTGTGTGCATTATATCAAATAACTTAAAACTATGGGTTTACCGGTGTGCCAGTATCATGTAACTTGGGAAAATTTGAATACAAGAAGATCCCTACTTATGTTTCTGAAACAGCATCTCATTGTGATGTCACAGAAATTTTAGAGGTGTATTGAGATGTCTTGAAATTCCCTACCCTGTTTGGGGCAGAGTAGAGAAGAAATTCTTGAACTATTCCTTCGGGAAAAATTCATCATTAACAGTGGTATAGAATAAAATATTTCTGTTTTCCTATGTATGAAGTGGAATTTGTTTCCTTTGGTTATGCTAATGGCATAAATGACTATGATGCTAATAAAGTTATCTTAGACACTATTGTATGATCTCCAGATATTCTTACTCTGTGGCATGAGGTAAAGAGAGGAATAGAAGTTGCACAAAGTAGTGGATAATATTTGATGAACAAATTTAAAAATTGTTTAAATGAGGTTTTAAAAAGGATTTTTTTTAAAAGAAATAGTGCCATATTTGGTATAACATTGATCCTGTGACAGATGAGTGAATTTTGGCAGGTTCACAAATATGGAAAAAAATCTAGTTGAAACCTACTTTATTTGATAAAATAATTTACAATGTGGCACCCCAAACATAATAAATGGGATAAAAAAAATTCATTTTTATTATACATAAATTGGGAATATAATACTATTTTCTCACCTGAAAAAAGTCATTGTGTTTTTAAATTTATTTATAGCCAATATATTTATGTGGATTGGCCTAATTTTAACTAATACTGATTATTTTGTTAGCTATTTAACATCTATGTCCTTAATAATCCACAGAGATGTCTAGAGATTCCATTTGCACTCCAATGTACAGGTATATACTTCAGTTTGAGCTTAATTGTCTACATTATGCTGATCTGTTTTTGCAAAAGTCTGGCCAGGAATGGAGACTCTTTTGGGACATTTTATTAACAGTTTTCAGGAGACATCTTTTAATGCCTCTAATTTATCCCTGCTCCTGAATGGAAGCACGGTTGAAAGACTCCAGTTAACATCTGACATCTTGAAATTGCCATGATTACAACTTCTCCCTTTATTACCATCTGGGTTATCTCCTTAACCATAATGCTATTATTTTCCTCTGAGTGACCTGGGGCCTCATATATGAGCCAGTTCTGATAGTCCCTTTTTAGTTTGTAAACAAACCTAGAGGGTTTTAAATAGATGATGTGTTTTCTGAGTTACTTTAATGCCCTTCTTGACATAAATTGCAACTCCACCCTCCCCCTTTCTATTCTGTCTTTTCTATATAGTATGTAGCCTGGTATCTAGTGGTGGGATTCAAATTTTTTAACAACCAGTTCTGTGGGCGTGGCTTGGTGGGTGTGGCTTGGTGGGCGTGGCTGGGTGTTCATGTGATTGGATGGGCGTGGGCAGGTGTCACGTGATTGGGTGGGCGTGGGTGTGTGGTCTTGTGACTAGGTGGGCATGGCCAACTCGACATCACTCATGTCAAGGTGCGCTTTGCCCAACTCCTCCCCTCCCAGTGACTCCTTGTCACACCCGGCCTCAATGTATCTATAGTTCTGTAAAATGTTGTTCACTTTTTTCGACTTTATTATCTGCATCTACATATTATAGATGTACTTTCATGGACCACTGAAAGGAGGAAATGGCTCACATGCTTTGCCCAAGTGTGTGATAGGCAACAGGCTTTTAAGGGACTGTCAGAAATGTATTTTCCAATGTATTTTCCAAAGCAGCAGCAGGCAAAACAAGAAGCAATGGATGGAAACTGAACAAACAGAGAAGCAACCCAAAACTAAGGAGAAATTTCCTGACAGTGAGAACAATTAACCAATGGAACTGCTTGTCTTCAGAAGTTCTGGGCGCTCCAACACTGAGGTTTTCAAGACGAGACTGGACAGTTATTTCTCTGAAACGGTATAGGGTCCCCTCCAAGGTCCCTTCTAAGTATTATTCTGACACCTTTCCCAGGCCCTCCACTCAGATTTGGCATCCTCAGTTTTCCTGCCTGAACAGGGGGCTGGACTAGAACAGAAGTCTTCAAACTTGGCAGCTTTAAGACTTATGGACTTCAACTCCCAGAATTCTCCAGCCAGCTATCCACAAGTCTTAAAGCTGCCAAGTTTGGGGGCCCCTGAAGACCTCCAAAGTCCCTTTAAGCTCTGTTATTCTGTTGTTCCTAAACTAAACAGCTAAGACCAGTGGTGGGTTGCTACCGGTTCTCCTCACTTCGGGGAAATTGCGCGCAAAGCGTGTGCACGAAGTGAACCAGTCGTAATACTGTTAGAACCTACCACTGGCTAAGACACTCATTGGAACTCTATCTCTTTTAGCATTTCTCCTGACACTTCTCCAAAATGCACCCTCAAGAAGCCACATCTCTCTGCCTCTCCCTCTCCGTCACACACACATACAGAGGTTGGATTGGATATCTCTCTCCCACCCTCCTTCCCTCTCTGCTTTAGACTTAGAAAATTCCCCCGCTGCCTTCCCCAAACCCGTCCCTCCATTGCAAATGTGGCGTGCCGTTCGGGTGGGAAATGCCTGGAATGCAATAAAGCCCACCAACTCACCTCCTGCTGGCAGGCTGGCTAATGGATTAGAGGAGAGGCGGGGGAGCCAATCGGAGCTGTCTGAAAGAAGAGGGGGCTGAGGAAAAGTGTATGTGCTCCAGGATGCTGCGGATGCCCTCGCTCGCCCCTTTGCCTGGCTTCCCTCCTCCCGCGGTCTCCTCAGTGCTCGCTCGTGTTCCCTCTCCCCACTCTAGCTTGATTGCAGGCAGAGCCACATTGCCTTTTGCAAGCCAGCTGTCGGAGAAGCTGGGTGCCGGTGAGAGCTGGCTTTTTGCCTAGCTGTGTCCAGCTGTTGGGGGGGGCATTGCTTCCCCCCCGACAGCCAGACAAAGCTAAGCAAAAAGCCATCCCTCACCAGCACTCAGCTTTTCCGACAGCAGGCTTGGAAAGGGCAATGTGAGTTTCTTTTCTTTTTTCTTTTTTTTTGAAATTTTATTGAATAAAGAGTATATTACATTTCAAACTTTACGGTTCGGCAACGTGTAGTCATATTGTATATTTACAGGTATGGTATCTAATCGATTATCTAAATATTATACAATTTATACATGAATTTTTATGAAGTTAATTGCAACAATAATATATAGATTTAATTAGTAATTATATATTGTCCTAATAAAAGTTAATTTTTGCATTTATTTTTCAACCACCTATACCACAAATTCCAAATCGCGTAAATCTGTAAATACATTAATCTGCACATTTCTGCACAGTCCAATACTTTATTGACTACCTGTTCCTCAGTTGGACATTTTTTCTCTTTCCAGTAACTAGCATAGGAGAGTCTAGCAGCTGTGATAATATGAATAATCAGATATTTCTTTTCCTTAACAAATGTTTGTTTTAGCACTCCCAGGAGATAAATTTCAGGCAAAAAGTTAATATCCTCATTTAATATTTCTTGGATCCATTTTTGTATTTTTTTCCAGAATTTCCTCACTTCCGGGCACGTCCACCACATGTGGTAGAAGGTACCTTGATGGTGGCCGCATTTCCAACACTTGGGGCTTGCATTTGGATAAATCTTTGCAATTCTAGATGGTGCTAAATGCCATCTATACAGCATTTTGTACTGATTCTCCTTATAGCTTGTTGCTCTTGTCAATTTAAGATTGCTATTCCATATTTCTTCCCAATCATCCAAGTTTATCTTTGAGTCGATATTTTTCCCCCAAGCGATCATTTGGTCTTTGAGTATTTCTCCTTCTCTATCATATTCGAGCAGGTAGGAGTATAATTTAGCTAATAGTTTGTTCTCATTGCCCAACCATACCTTATCAAAACTATTTGTCCCCGTTTCTATTCCCTCATCCTGTTTATCTTTCCTATATCAGGATTTAATTTGTAAATAGGACCCCAATTGATATGAATCCCTTGCTCTTTCAATATCTCATTTGATTTAAGGTTGCCACTGTTATCTAGAATGTCTTGATATGTGAACATTTTCTCTCTGCTTATTGTGTTTGGGTAGATCATTGCCTCCATTGTAGAGATCCATTTTGGAATTTTAAAGTAATGTTTATGCCTAATTTCTTTCCATGTCTTCATTAATGTATCTCTAATTTTGTACTGGTAAAAACATATCCCTGCCCCCTTTCCTTTATCCCAGAGGTAGGCATGCCAGCCTCTCAGCAAATCATGCCCCTCCAGTTGTAGAATTCTTTTGTTTCTTAGTGAGGCCCACTCTCGTAGCCATACTAAATTGGCAGCTTTGTGATATATCTCCCAAACTGGGAGACCAAATCCGCCTTTATTTCTTTTTTCCTGCAGTGATCATAACGCAATTCTCAGCTTTTTCCCTCCCCAAATAAATTTCCTTACTATCATATTTAGATCCGAAAAATATTTTTTGTCAATGCTAACTGGTGTGGTTTGAAACAAGTATATTAATTTGGGGAGAATACTCATCTTAATGGTGGCTATCCTACCTAGAAACGATATTTGTAACTTCCCCCAACGGTCCAAATCTTGCTTGATCTTTGTCAGTAATGTATATAATTATCCTCCTTCAAGGTTGAGCATCTAGCAGTAATCCAAATCCCTAAATATTTTATCTTTTTAACTGTTTGGATGCCCAGATTTTTTGTTAATATTTCCTGTTCTCTTTTCGGGATATTTTTTGTTAACATTTTAGTTTTTGTCATATTTAATTTAAATCCAGATAGCTTCCCGTACTCATCTATCTCTTTCAATACCTTTGGCCCAGTCGTTGACGGGTCCTCCATAATCAACGCTACATCGTCGGCAAAAGCTTGAATTTTGAAGGTTTCGTTCCTAATTTCCAATCCACGTATCTCGTTATTTTGCCTAATACTCCTTAACAATATCTCCAGGGCCAATATAAATAAGAGTGGAGAGAGTGGACATCCTTGCCTTACCCCTTTACCAATCCGGAAAGTTTTGATCATATCTCCATTCAGTATAATATTTGCGCTTTGCTTATCATAAATTGTTTTTATCGCATTCTCGAAGTTTTCCCCAAAATTCATTCTTTTTATCTGCTGGATCATAAATCTCCAATTTAGGTTGTCGAACGCCTTCTGAGCGTCGAGAAAGACCAAGGCCAGCTGTTTCTCAGAGTGTATTTTGTAGTACTCCAACACATCCATCACCACTCTCATGTTAGTTCTAATCTGTCTTCCAGGGAGGAACCCGTTTTGGTCAGGGTGGATCCAATTATTTAGTATTATCTTCATCCTACCTGCTAGAATTCCCATAAATATTTTATAGTCTGTATTAAGTAAGGAGATCGGCCTGTAGTTCTTTATTTGTTTGGGGTCGGTACCTTCTTTTTCTACCAATGTGATGAACACCTCCTTCCACGATTCTGGAATCCTGGAGCCTCTCAGGGCCTCATTGCATATTGCCAAAAGTTTTGGTACAAGTATTTGTTCCAGTGCCTGGTTCTTATACAATTCTCCTGGGAGGCCATCAGGGCCAGGGGTTTTATTGCTCTTTAATTTGGATATTGCCCCCATCAATTCCTCTGTAGTAATTTCTCTATTTAGCATTTCCCTTTCCTCCTCCTTTATCTGTGGAAGTTTTTCTTTAGCGAGGTATTGATTAATGCTATCAATTGAGGTTTCCTCCTCTCTATATAATGTCTCATAATATTGTCTGACAAACTCAAATTTCTCCTCCTCTTCCTCTAGTATTTTGCCTTCCCCATTCTCCAAGCAATCTATAACCCCCTTCTCCTTCTCTTTTTTTAATTTATACGATAACCATCTCCCTGGCTTGTTTGCATTGTCAAAATAGTATTGTTTAAATTGTTTGATTTTTTTTGCCAATTCTTCCTGTTCTAATAAGTTTAATTTATGCCTTGTTATCATCCATTGTTCTTTTTTTGCAGTATCACCGGGGTCTCGTTGTAATCTCATTTCTGCTTCTTCCAGCTGAATTAGCAAATCCTTCTGAGCCTTTCTTTTTTCTTTGTTGTTATATATATTGTGCGATATTACTAATCCTCTTAAATAGGCCTTCATTGTATCCCAGACACATATTGAGGGGGTTTCCTGGTTCTCATTCTCCTCAAAAAACAATTGTAAATCTCTCTGGAGCTTTTTGGTAAACCCTACATCTCTAAGGATATGGGTATTTAATCTCCATCTCCTTCGTTTAATTCTGTTTGGGCTCTTCCACTTTATCTCTAATGGGTTGTGATCAGCCCATACATTTGGGATGATTTCAACCGAGTGGATTTCTAACCCCAAACTTCTACTAACCCACACCATGTCAATCCTTGAACAGGACTTCTGAGGATTTGAATAATAAGTGAATTGCTTATTATTCGGATGTAATACTCGCCAGAGGTCTACTAAATTGTGCTCATCGACTAGGTCAAAGAAGGTTTTGGGGAGCCTTTCCCTTTTGTTCTTTTTCACTATTCCACTCTTATATTCCATTTCCGGGTTTACTACCCCATTGAAATAGCCAATAATGCAAATATTTCTATGCTCCAATTCGTCTAATTTGTGGCTTAATTTCCTATAAAATTCTCCTAAATTTCTATTTGGAGCATAAATAGCTACTACTAAAATTGGGATACTGCCCCTCTTAATTTCAATTGCCAGTAGTCTCCCTTTGTCATCTGAATATTTGAGTTCAGCAGCAATTCCTTTCTTTACATATAACGCTACTCCCCCTTTTTTTTCTCTGCTAAAGAGGTAAAGGTTTTGCCAAATTTCACAAATTCCAAATAATTCCTCTCCTCTCTCTTTATATGAACTTTTTGGAGACATATTATTTCCGAATTAGATTTAATTAATTTTGAGAATATTTGTTTCCTTTTCCCTCCATCTTTTAGACCATTGACATTGACAGACAGCAATTTCCAACCCTCCATTTTTCCGACTAACTACCTAGTTCTTATTTGTCCTTACGGCTCTTTGTGGTCTTTGTCTCTTTCCTTTGGTTTCTTTAACTTCCTTCTCTTCTAGCTCCTTTTCCTCTGGTGTTCCTTCTTTGGATTTTCTTAACTGTACATTAATTTCTTCCTGGGAGGCTATATCCAGTTCCTCCTTACTACTTTGGTCTTTCTCCGCACCCCTCAGCTGGTCCAAAAGTTCTTGTGTGGAGACAAGACTGTCAATCTTAATTCTTTTCCCTTGCCAGGTGATGAGCATCCCCTCTGGTAAAATCCATCTAAAGGGGATACTTCTCTTGTTTAACTGTATTGCCAAGAACCTATAGTCCCTTCTCAGATCTTGAACCCTCTTCGGAACTTGCTTCAATACTATCACCTCTTTGCCTTTGAAACTTACAGGTTCTTCTCTTACTATATTGTATAGCATATCTTTCACTTTCTTCCGGGCAAATCTGATATGGACTTCTCGAGGGAGTTTATTCCTCCTGGCATAGTTGGTTTGCACCCTGTAAATTTCATCCAACTCTTTTATGATATCATCTTTGTCCTTTTGTAATATTCCAGCTATTAAATCCACCATAAAATTTCCCAAATCTTCGTCTTTGTCTTCTACCACATTTTGAAAACGAAGGTAGAAAGCTGCCTGGTCCATCTCAAGCTGGATAATAGAGTCTTCCAACTCCCTATTCTGTGCCATTAATTTCTGGTCAATCGAGTCGAGGTTCCTTTCATTCTGCTCCACCCTCGTCTCTACCTTCTTTATCTTTCTCATTGTTATGAATGGACTCCGGGATCTCACTCATTTTCTGGTCAATGGAATGGATATCAGTTTTTAATTCTACATGATTGTTAGTCATCTTTTCTTGTAGCAGGAGCATAGTTTCTTGAATGGTTGATAGAATCACCTGCATCGCTTGAATGGTTGGTAACATTGCTGATTTGTCCGCTTTTGTTAGCACTTCAGTGGGTTTTTGCGGAGCTGGGGAGGACATTATTAATGCAGGGTTAGATGACGTTTTCTTTCCAGCCTTAAATACTGCCGATGAAATACTTGTCATTTCTTTTAAGATTCTCTTCTGATTTGTCAAAATTACCTCGATATTCTTCCAAATTATCATCCACTATTCTCTCTCTAGTAATAAGATTCACCTAATTCATCCAATCATGGATTTACCCAATTTCCATATCAACTCACAACATTTCATTCAGCTATTATTAATCAAAGTTGTAAATAAATATAGGCTAGATATAATACAATAATAACTGTAGGTTAAATATAGTTATCTAATCCAGACCAATATATGTTAATAAATACTCAATCCCTTCAATAATCAATTTTAAATGTTCATCCAATCATGCTATTGCACACTTGTTAAGTTCATTAAATATAATCTATAATTTATTCTTATATAATCTAAAATAGATGTAGATATAGGTATCAAATCAATAGAGATCAAATTAATAGAGATAGAGAGTTGATAACAGTTTAAGAAATAAGGTTATGCCATAGCGGTGGATTAAGATTAAGATCTATTAGGTTTTTTCAAGGTGACATATAATCCACTCAAAAAGAGTGAGAGAAGTTGTCTAAAATAGTTAATATCTTTATAAATAAAGGAGTGATTATAGAATAATAAATAAATTTGTATTAGTGATTAATAGCAAATTCTATCAATAATGTTTTAAAAATTCATTACTCTTATTATTTAATTAATTACTACCACAGTCAAAGAAGTTCTTCCACGTATAGGGATATTTCAGTTAATTGAGGGGAAATCTCAAGTAGATCCAGAGGGCAGCTAAGTCTTAATAAGCAGAAATACTGTTCGAAGAAAAGACCGCAGCTCAGAACATTTCAAAATCGTTTCTGCTGTCAAGCTTCAAATACACGTTGTAATTTATGGCTGTACTTCTGGTTTCTCCCTTCAGAGAGAGCCGGGTAGCTAAGAGTTAATGACTACAAGTTATTATTTTAATATTTCCTCGCGGTGTTGTATTCAAAGTCAAGGTCTGCGCTGTTTTATCCGTTCGCTGCAAAATTGGGAAAATATGCAAACAGCTTCTAATTTCACCTTCCCCCGCCTCAGCAAGTTCTCCTTCCTCCTCGCAGTTTCGCCAGCAATCCACACGCTTCCAATCTGCTCTGTCACTTGTACTCGCCGCCTCTCCACCGCCCTGACCACTTTTAGCTGGCTACACTCGCAAATTCTTGAGATCAGCTCCTACGATAACCAGGGATTATGGCTGGGTCTCCTTCTCACGTTAGCCATCCCGAGCTCCTCGCTTCCTCATTGTTGTTGGTAGTCGCGGCCTCGGGTCCGCCATTAGACGATGGACACGCCCATGCCGGTTTGACAGAGGTATCTGTCCAAGTGAGAGACGTTTGCTCGTCGCTCTCCCGCTCTTCAGATCCCCTCTCTAGTCTGAGACGCTCTCCGGGCGATCTTGCCCCTCAGTGTTGTGGATTTAAGAAGACAAACACAACTTTTGGATTAATCAGAGACAATTTATATATTGCGCAATAGGTTCAAAGCTCTGTACATGAAGTGTTGAACAAAGACAGAAATTAGGTACAATGGTTTTATACCCTTCTAGACAAAGGATTCTGTTAACTCAGCAATTCATATGGTCATATACATTTGTCATTTTTAATTGACATTTCCTAATTACTGAGTTTCTTTGCAAAACAGTTATAATTCTTTTTGTAGATTACTGAAGCATAGACTCAAATCATCTTCTGACGATAGACAACTTTTAACTCACGTGGATCCCCTTGACCTAACCAACCTTTAAGCTGTATGTCATTAGAATGTTCCTTTCTTCTGACAACTTAGAGGCCTCCTAGAGGAACCAAAAGGATTTTGGCTGAGTTTGTACTTTTTCCAATCGGATGCATTGCTTTTTAGAATAGAGTGAATAGAAAGTTATCCAGTGGTCATCTATCAGAGCCCGCTTCATTTACATTATTCCCCCCTCTGAAAGTTTTTCAATGCAGAAACTTTCACTATTCTCATATAAGTTTAACTTCTGAGTATACAAGGTTCCAATAAACAAATCTACCATATATAGGGTCTAACAAAAGATAATTAATAAAAGTAAAGGATAGGTAGTTCTTGATTGCTTTTTTTACTCTCTTGATTCTTGGGGAGATTCTCTACCTCTTTCTACAGGTTCCATTTCCTCATATGGGTCTGCCTCAGAATCTTTATGTTCTTCCACAGGATAGGGACCAAGTTGATTAAGAAAATGTTCTGTCAAAGCTAGTTCCTTTTCAACTTGAATCTCCTTTACTGCTCTTATTGATAGATGTTTCAGCATAGGGATTGCACAAGGAATAAAAGCTAGGCCTGCCACAGCCATATTAATCCACCTGGATCCAGGCAACCAAGAAAACCACATGTCAGTTGTTTATAACCTCTGACCTATCTTGGAAGCCCTATCCTGCAATTCCTTGGCAATTTCTCTGACCACACCTGATTCGTTACATGTTCCTGTCCAGTTTGTTGGTAAACACAAATATGCATCCTTTGCACATAAGAAGATTTATGGAAAAGGCATGCACTCAGTAGTTCCTTGCATTAGTCCAGACCCCTAAGTCCCTGCCACAAACATTCCTGCCAGTGGTTGCAATGGGACTTCCAGTGAGGGATCCTTCTGTTTATCTCTGAGAATTGGTCCTTCAAAAACATATTGAGAGGTAGTATTTCCAGGTGGAAAAAGGATACTGTTAAATAGTTTGTTCAGGCATGAATTAGGCCGAGGTTGCGTTTAAACAGAACACTTTATTAAACAGCAACAGGCATTGAGAAAACACGAACAAGGCTGAGGAGAACTGACAGCCTATTTATACTCCTTAGCTTGTCAAACGATAACCAATCAGCAACCACAGATACTCCCGCTTTAGGGAGGCCACGCCTCTTGGCCAATCACGGAGTGGCGTCCCCAGTTGCCGGGGCCATCGAACACAACACTCCTTCACCCGTAGTCTTTAAGGTACTCTGGGCATCTGCGCAGACGAGATGAACGTCTCAGCGCCGGCCCGGCTGCAGCGGTGGAGGTAGGCAGATCAGTGTCAGGAGCTGGCATGGCTGGCAAGCCGTCATAGCCAATGGGGACATCCGGAAGTGCTGGTAAGTCTTGGGCGAGACTCGGCCCCCGGGGGGTAGGAGGAAGTGTGACGGCCACCGGGGCGTATCTGGGTGGTGTTGCATCTTGTAGGACTACGCTTGGGTCTCTTCTGTCCCCAGCATCTGATGGGGTATCTTGTCGGCCCCTCAGTTGGTCCGCGTGTCGGCGCCACGATCGACCATAAGTCAGTTGAATCCTGTAAGAACAGGGGCCGGT